>NC_134491.1:44280405-44402905 GCF_040206685.1 Ascaphus truei
CAAAGAAGTCCCAGGGCCTGCAAATTACAGTGAAATTTAACTTTTCATTCATCTGTGTTCTGTACGTCTACTCAACAAATGTAACAGAACCAGTTACGTACACATTGATTCACAGAAAGTCTCATCTATGAAACTGGAAAAACATATTGTTAAATGTATGAAAAGAGTATACAGTATACAAAATCACAGGCACAGAGCAAGTGACTAACTGACAGATTATCCAAAGCAATGCATGTGATCTGTCCGAAATGTATTTATTAATTAAGGCAACTGCTCCCTTGAATACAGGAAACTCATGTTTCTAAGTGACATACCTGATAAACCCCTTACAATGTACATTTAAAAAAATGTGTGGTCCCTGTGACGTTAAGGGGAAATATGGCTGTTGTTAATAAAGGTTAAGTCTGCTTGGTTCCAGCACCTCAGGGATCAGGGGTTAATATGTTTGCAGTAGAATTGTTGCAAATGTTATGTTGCAGTTCTACTCACCACTCAGGGCCTGGGCATGTAGGCAGCTCCTTCCTACCCACCAATCAGGGCCTGGGCATGTAGGCAGCTACTTCCTACCCACCAATCAGGGCCTGGGCATGTAGGCAGCTCCTTCCTACCCACCAATCAGGGCCTGGGCATGTAGGCAGCACCTTCCTACCCACAATCAGGGCCTGGGCATGTAGGCAGCACCTTCCTACCCACCAATCAGGGCCTGGGCATGTAGGCAGCACCTTCCTACCCACAATCAGGGCCTGGGCATGTAGGCAGCACCTTCCTACCCACAATCAGGGCCTGGGCATGTAGGCAGCACCTTCCTACCCACCAATCAGGGCCTGGGCATGTAGGCAGCTCCTTCCTACCCACCAATCAGGGCCTGGGCATGTAGGCAGCACCTTCCTACCCACCAATCAGTGCCTGGGCATGTAGGCAGCACCTTCCTACCCACCAATCAGGGCCTGGGCATGTAGGCAGCTCCTTACTACCCACCAATCAGGGCCTGGGCATGTAGGCAGCTCCTGGCCCCGAGTGTTGCAATATTATAAAAACACAAAAGATATACAGTATACTGCTCACTAGATAGGTAGGTGTGATGTGAAAATGTGGGTGTCGCCCAGAGAAAATGCCTAGATTGGCATTGGGTGCATCAGGTGGGCTAAATGTAACTGTATTACCAAAATTAGAGGGGTGTATTACCACCCACCTCTCTAGCTAGAAGACCACTAAGATGCACTCCAGGGCTATTAAAACATAACATTTAATAAACTTGAATAAAAAAAGGTCTACACATAAGTAGTGATCATGAATCGTGAAAATAAGTGTAGTGTGAATTAAAATTAAGGAGGAGGTCTGATGCTGGTAAAGCTGACTCAGAGGTACATGCATGTATGCCCTAAATGAGCCTAATGTCGAATAATGAAATGCTAGACGACTGCTCAGATGTAATTGGCAATGTTACTATCTATGAGACCTAACAATATATAGGGCAACTGATCCTGGCAGTTATAGCTGCTTGGTATATACTAGTTATAATGTGCTAATTGTGTAATGAAATGTTAACACTGACACAGCATACCTAGTAACCAACCAATGATTGCAAATATGGAGCAAACCGCAAAAATTGTACTAACTACTGGCCACAAGGTGATCAACTAGTGGGTGCTAAGCTAGATATAAAAGCCATGCTAATCATGGCACAGCTCCAACCTCACTGTATAATTTTACTCCTAGCTGCTCAATGATACAGGTCTATACTAATGCAGGTCAGCTTGACACAATCCTATGTTGGTGGTATGTGGATTAAGCCTGTGTCAGGTAACATCATTACACTAGGCACAGTGGGTATAGGCCGGGATAGCAAATGATTAGTGTGATACACACATTATGTAGGGTGGAGTTCAAAGCCAATTATCAGTAAGGAAAGCAAACATTATAGCAATCTTCTCTTCCCTGAAGTACATTGATAATGTGAATGACCGAAGTTAGAGTGCAATGTAACTCTCAGTAGGACACCATAGGAACATTTACCTCGATAGTGGATACATTTCTCATTTACCTCGATAGTGGACCTTGGTCCTACCAGGGATTCATCTGTACTCCCCCCGTGACTTTATGTCACTGTGGTTGGGGACACATGAGGCAACAACCCTTGAAAAATCCAATTTTGCTGGCTACCAGTTTTCGCGATGTCGCTCCGTCGCATTGTCGCCGTCGCGCTTACTATAAGCGTACGCGGCGGCGGCAATGCATTTGTTTTCGGGCAACGTCGCCGGCACTATAAGCACGGCCTTGCAGAGGTGTTGCTGTGCCAGGGAAAAACTGCAGTGTCCAACCTAGTGCTGGTCTCAGGCCTGAAAACTAGTCCCGTAGGCACCGGGCAAAGAAAGAGAACAGGGGAAATCTCTGCAAGTAGGTCCCCCAGTGTCCCCAGTTGGGTATGTGTGATGTTTGTTTGTGTCTTTTTTATAGTTGTGGATATGTTTTTCCAATAAATTAATGTTATAAACTCTCGTGTTCTGTCTGGCGATACTGATCCCTGGTATTAGTCCTGGTCTCCCGTGTTCTGTCTGGCGATACTGATCCCTGGTATTAGTCCTGGTCTCCCGTGTTCTGTCTGGTGATACTGATCCCTGGTATTAGTCCTGGTCTCCCGTGTTCTGTCTGGCGATACTGATCCCTGGTATTAGTCCTGGTCTCCCGTGTTCTGTCTGGCGATATTGATCCCTGGTATTAGTCCTGGTCTCCCGTGTTCTGTCTGGCGATATTGATCCCTGGTATTAGTCCTGGTCTCTCGTGTTCTGTCTGGCGATATTGATCCCGGGTATTAGTCCTGGTCTCTCGTGTTCTGTCTGGCGATATTGATCCCTGGTATTAGTCCTGGTCTCCCGTGACAGTCCCTACATACAATGTAAGCATCCTCACAATCAGAACACCACACAGCACCAAATCTGGTTTTCTAGTCAGATTGACATTTTCTTAACAAATTACACATTTTCTTGAATAGAAATTACATCTTTGCCATTTCTATAGGTGGACTAGAAATATTAACTACCATTGATGTATGACAACTACACAGCTTCACCTAGATAATTATATCCATGTAGTACTTTTGTATTATGTATATTGAGCTGCAATGTGTTGATGCCTTCACCACAAACAGGAGGTAGAATACATCTCTGCTATATTTATCCAGCATAGGTATGTCCTAATGAGAAATGTTATTATGGCAAGATACGATGGGTTAATATAATCTTTGAAATAATCAAACTTTGCAGAAAGTTTTCATCTATTTAGACACAAAACAAGTTATGGCGAGTGGAAAAAAGGGACAAAAACCCTCAACCGTACAGGGTACAGCAAATAAAAACCCCACGTGTGAGCACATTCACGTCTGAGGCAAGTCTGCAACCCTTCCCTTCCCCATTATCTCTTAGCATACAGAGCTTCCACTGCAGCCATGGATTCTGGGTAATGACATGCAAATGAGCCATTCCGACAAACCAGATATATAGCACTGAAAACCAAAGAAGGATTTATCCCTTATTAAAATATCTTAAATTAAAGAAATGGAAGCCAAATATGTTAAACCCTAAAAATGAAACATTTCACAAACTAACCAATGTAAAATATTAGTTAAATTGCATTTATACAAACAAAAGCAAACTAAACAGAATTATTTTGATTCTAGTAAAGAATGTGAAAAATTGCTATCACATAGAATTAAACTGGAAGTTAAAGTAATATTATGGCCATGTATGACAGTGACGGAGTATTACATACAGACTGCAATAGAATTAACGTTTTTATTCTAAACTTTATCTGAATCAGCATTTTCTTAACGATACTAGATACTATTCCATTAATTACCCTTGACTAAAAAATAAATAAATAAAAGGAGAGACTTCTACAAGAACATACCTAAAGAAGAAATGGTTGTAAAGATATCCCTGCTTTAGCACCAACGGCTCAATCAGTGGCTCAGTCATTGACTGAGCCACCTGTGCAGAACCCGGGATATCACGAATACCTGGCCTTTGGTGGCCCTTAAGGACCGAAGTTGGCCACTCCTGGTCTATGTGGATACCACATGGACTATTTAAAGCATGGCCAGAAAATTCAGACAATTGTATCGAGCTACTTTAAACACTAGGCCATTTATAAAAAGGTCTTGCCCATGCATTTCAGAATTTTGATTAATATTAATTGTTGTTACATAAATTAACATCTGAATTGGCTCCCAGTATAGAGCATTGGGATCGTTCAATTGCTAAATTAGAAGCTCTAGAAAAGACAGACAGGACAGACAATGGATTCAGTAAATTATGTATCTAATGACTTCCCCTTAGGTTAAACTCTTATGTAGTTGTCCCTATATAAATCCCCTTCTTAACCCGAAAATAAATATAGAAGAGTTTGGTGATATATATAGATATACACACACAAAGGCAGACTCCCATCACAATCTTTGTATGTGTTGATATTTCACGTGCGGTTTTACCAATTGTATACATTGTTCTTGTAATATTAGAGAGAGAAATAATTATTCTTGTAATGATGAAACATAATGACTATGGTTTCATCAGCTATATTGGATTGAGAAATACATGTACTCAGGTTAATGCTGCAAGGTTCTAGCTAATCGTTTGGCTTCGGTCTTAGGCAGTACTTACGGGCCATCTGAGCTATCGCATTTTCATCCAGCATCATTTCGGCTATTCCCTCCTGGTCAACATCAATCTCATCCACATAAACCATCTCAGTCAGAGCTCGAGTCTTCAGACTCCAAGCTGCCTACAGTGAAAATATAGATCACAAAGCAGAATAAATGCATTGAAACATTAAATACTTTTCTAGTCATTCCATAATAAACTTTGGACCTAGAAATTTTGAAATAAAAGGGAAGATGCAGCTCTGTTGGGAACTCCTCACTACATATAATTAGTACAAAGATGGAAAAAAAAACCCCGCAAAATACCAGGTGCTACAAAATGAATTGCAGAGGATTTTCATGCTCAAAACGAGATTCCCAGAAGGAATTAATATTGAATGGAAAATTAATCATTTCTTGACACGAGCATCCCTCTAATCTGACCAATTCCTTAATATAGAATACATATGATAAGAGTAAAACACCGCATTTATATCCTCTGATTATGAGGTTAAATAACTCCATCAGATATTACCTTGATCTGAATGGTTACTATATTAATATAGTGGTTTCATGTATTGAGATATAATAGCTCATAGTGTTCAAGTGTGATTTTAGAATTTTTTGGAATTGAAATGTTTATAGGTTACTTAACCTTGTAATGATATATTTGCATCTCATCCAATGACGTAGGAACATGAATGTTCATGGTTTACTAAGCAGATTTTTCACTAGTGATTACAATTGTCTTTCTTCTTTTTTACTAAGACTAACTGCGTCTGGAGGAACCCAAGATCGTATCTGTTGACTCTGTCTATCACAAAAATAGATGTCCTTGTAGCACATTTGAGGATTATGTTCACATTAATATAGTTTTATTGAGGAATACGTCCCCAAGATAAACCTTGAGAGCTTCTTTTCATCTAAAACTTAATATAATGATTAACTTCCTCTACATCATTGGAGGGTTTGCACAGATGTTTTTAATACAGGTATAGGAATATACTGTTTTTAAACAAATCAATGTGTATGTTTACAATATATGTTTTGTCACTTATATGATGTATGCACTTGTCCATAAATAGCAGGGTTTGGCTGATTGTGGAATAATAGATATTCCCTTGTTTATATATGTATTTTTTACGTATTATGTATGTTTATGTCCTCTACTCTACTCATCTTGGGAATTACAGGTGTGTTCATTCTTGTGTCTACACATTGAATGTGCCTTTGCATTACCGGGCTGGGGGGTTTGAGGTACTCCAACTTACTTACGCATGCTTGTATTACCTTATTAAATTAGTGAGAGCATGGTGGTCCGTGTGCGCATGCGCGAGCAGACGGGATTTGCGTGAGCGCATCTCGCGAGAGCTGGCTCTTCACTGCTCATGGTGTGCGTCACTCCTCTGGGCGCCGATTGGCTGTGTCTCATAGTGGGGCTTAGCAAGTAGCTGGTCTGCATGACGCTTGCGCTACGGGGACCATACTCATTGGTTACAGATGTTGTGACGTCATAGATTTTTGGCGCCAAACCGCTACTATTTAAAAGGTCCATGTACTGTGTATGACACTTCTTGATAAAGTGCCCGTATCGCACGAAACGCGTAGAAGGTTTGCAACCCTCTATTTTATGGTCTCACAATAAAATATTTTTTTGCCAGACTTGCTCTCTATTCTCCTTGGCTGTGCGCTGCACACACACTGCTACAAAATGAAACCATATGATGAGATCAATATATTGTCACTTTCTGTTCATTTTGATTGGTCCATTTCTTGGACGTGACAAACACTTATTGTAGGTAACGTGCAGTGTGCTGCTGCTGCTGTATATTATTATTATTATGCAGAATAAGGATATTCAGCTTTGCTTATAAAATTCAAGGTTGAATTGACAGGCTTCGTTACAGCTGTGATATGTTCTTTAGTGCGACGGTTTTAACGGATTGACAACCTTCACTGATAATGTGTTATTAACCCAAGCAGTTAAAGAATTAATTATTTTGCCACCATGTGACTGTAGGCAATGTAAATATTTTAGGGAAATTGAATAATTGTTTGCTATTTTGCAGATGAAGTCTTATCAATATTTATTAACCTAAGCCTGTGCAATTTTCAACACTGAGGAGTGGATGGCACATTTCCCCAAATATTACAGGAGGGGAGGAACTGAGAAAGTTTTGAACTCTGAGCTTTATGATAGAATGAGAATTCCCTCAGCTGTATGTTGATACAGAACATTAGGGAGTTTATCCATTTATATTTGCCACAGCATTTTAATGTTTTAGTAGAGATTCATGAACAAAAAAAAAAATCATGTCTTAATTTACAGCTGAAACCCCTCCCTGGCCTCCCATCATCTTCAATGTAGGAACTTTGAAAGGATACAACAAGCAGTTAAACTGTGCCCTGTAGCACATTTTAATGTCACAGCAGATGGAATGGCGGAGCAATGTGCTGCCTTCTGCCATAAGATTCCTTTTTGGCGCTAAAGAACACCTTGCACCCTATCCAAGTGAATGGGCTCTGAGGGGTGTTGCACTGCTGAAAGGCATCTTATGGCAGAAGACTGCTTAAGAAATATGGGCCACAGTGCATTGTAGCGTGTGATATTAATCGTCAGCCAGGGAGTGTAGGTTTCACATTTTAACAGAATAATCTGGATGCAAAGTGCCCTGCTCTTATTGTTTAAATACATTGGAAAATTGATCTGTGGTAACATTCTGGGCAAACTTGACTCTGCACTTTCATCCCTGGGGTAGGATGTGGAACATAACCATAATTATGTTGAAGATGCGGAGATATTAGTGACCGTACATACACACTGCCTTCTTGACTTGCAGTACTGCTTAATAATGTGTTTTCATATAGTATACACTAGCTGATATACCCGGTGTTGCCCGGGATGTAAATCCGTAATAGGTAGTATTTCTAAATAGGGTAAGAATAGGTTGAGTATTTGGTGGAAAGGTTGTTTAATAATGTTGAAAAGAAACATGGAAGAAAATGTAATCCGATGTTGTTTTAAAATGGTTTATTGTAAAGTTATTGTGAGTTGGCGAGTGGCTGGTGAGTGCGGTGTGGTGGTCCCACTACGGTGGGAAGGGGTGTGAGGTGGTGGGTGAAAGGCAGGGGCGGAAGGGGGGCGGGGAGGTGAAAGGCAGGGGCGGGGGGGGGGGTGAAAGGCAGGGGCAGGAAGGCAGGGGCAAGGGGGGGAAGGCAGGGGCAAGGGGGAGGAAGGCAGGGGCAAGGGGCGGGGGGAAGGCAGGGGCAAGGGGTATTATTTAGTGACACTTTATTTAGTGACTTTTATTTAGTGACTGGGTGGGTTGGTTATTTAGTGACTGGGTGGGTTATTTAGTGACTGGGTGGGTGGGTTATTTAGTGACTGGGTGGGTGGGTTATTTAGTGACTTTTATTTAGTGACTTTATTTAGTGACTGGGTGGGTTATTTAGTGACTGGGTGGGTTATTTAATGACTGGGTGGGTTATTTAGTGACTGGGTGGGTTAGTGACTTTATTTTGTGACTGGGTAGGTGGGTGGGTTATTTAGTGACTTTATTTAGTGACTGGGTGGGTGGGTTATTTAGTGACTGGGTGGGTGGGTTATTTAGTGACTGGGTGGGTGGGTTATTTAGTGACTGACTGGGTGGGTTATTTAGTGACTGGGTGGGTTATTTAGTGACTTTATTTAGTGACTGGGTGGGTTATTTAGTGACTTTATTTAGTGACTGGGTGGGTGGGTTATTTAGTGACTGGGTGGGTGGGTTATTTAGTGACTGGGTGGGTGGGTGGTTTATTTAGTGACTGTATTTAGTGACTGGGTGGGTGGGTGGGTTATTTAGTGACTGGGTGGGTGGGTTATTTAGTGACTTTATTTAGTGACTGGGTGGGTTGGTTATTTAGTGAATGGGTGGGTGGGTTATTTAGTGACTGGGCGGGTGGGTTATTTAGTGACTGGGCGGGTGGGTGGGTTGGTTATTTAGTGACTGTGTCGGTGGGTTATTTAGTGACATTTAATTAGTGACCATTTATTTAGTGACTTTTATTTAGTGACTGGGTGGGTTATTTAGTGACTGGGTGGGTGGGTTATTTAGTGACATCTCCCCCTACCCCCGCAGCCCCCATACCTCAGCGGAGGCCTTAAGATAGTGGGCGGGCAGGCCTGCATTTCCCCCCCTGCATCTTACCCCCCCCGCAGCGGCATGAAGCTAGTTTCAGGCCAGCACCCCCCCCCCCCCATGCGGCGGCTTTGAGGGCATGAAGATAGCGGGCGGCACGCCATTCCCTCCAACCCCTCCCTTCCCCTCCCCCCCATACCTCACGCGGCGGCTTGAAGATAGCGGGCGGCCGTAGTGGAATCTTTGGGGAGGCGGGTGGGTGTCACGTGGTGAGGTGTCCCTGCCGGGGCCGCCACTGCCCTGCTCCTCCCGCCGGCATGTCCCGCAGTGCGCAGGCAAGCAGGTTTGCAGGCTGTGAGGAGGGTGGAAGGAGGCAGTAGGGCTGCTGCGTCGCCCCTGAGGGTTGTGAGGTGATGGGAGCGGAGGCGCTAAACCCCCCACCCGCGCGGCCAAGCAGCGTTAAGGGCGTCGCGAGTGGAGGTGAGTTGCGGGTGAGGGGGGCTGATGAGGGGGGGGGAGGTGAGGTTTGGGTGAGGGGGGGGATCCAGAGGGCCAGGCCTCGGGGTGAGGAAGGGGGGGTGTGTGTGTGTGTGACCTTTGGCCCGTCACTCCGCCTCAGGCCAATGAGAGGTGTGCGGGCCAAGGGAGCCATCTCATTGGCCTGAGGCGGAGTGACGGGCCAAAGCTCCAATGCGATTTCCCCTAGGGACAGAGGACAGACAGACAGGCATACAGTGGCTTCAGAAATATATAGATAGATAAACGAAACAAGAGCTTAATAATGTGAGTTATCTTTTAAGTTCAATGTCAATTAAGCTATACATTTTTTAGATAAGTCTGACGGTGAGTATAATTTCAGACAATGATCATATTGGTAATTACACTCGTACTTGGAAAACAAAAATTGAGCAGAGCGGACTTCAGCTTAAAGAACAAAAAGATCTCACTCATTTCCCACTATGTTAAGAAACCAAATTATTTTAGACTATTTTCAGTGTATTTTATAACTACCACCGAAGGCAGAAGTGAAAAATAATTTTGGATATGCATATTGGAATCGAAATCTAAACTGTATTAACTATGCAGGGCACCAATTAAAATATCACAATAAAATAATGCGTTTCTTTTGAACAATTCCTTTCAGTATTCTTTTGATTAGAAGAACATCATAGCAGTACGTGAACAAAAAACAATCTAAATACAAAACGCGCAATTAGAAAAACAGGAGTAACGCAGTCAGGGTTTTGCTTATTTTGGGAAGGTATTAGTTGCTTTCTCCCCCTTTACTTTTTTATGATATTGTACAAGTGTGTGAACCAATGGCAGCAACCATGTGTGCTTATCCTGGGCGTGATTTATGTGGTACTGCACTGCTGGATTCTGGTAATATAGAGCAGGCCAAAACTTGACATAGACTAACACTCTGTAACAGTCAGTGCATGTGGTGTCCGATCAGGACCGCAGCCAGATACTGCCCTCACGGCTACCCGTGGCCAAATACTGCCCTCGCGGCTGAATTTGACACATACAGTATTCCAAGAAGTGGGAAGTGAGCCGCACCGCTAAACTGCACTAACAATCCAATACTCTGGGGCAGTTTGGCTAGCACTTACATACCAGCAGTATAAAAGTTCTCTATGAGATCATAAAAAACATTGGTAAATTCTCCTATTCTCATGTTGCTATTACATTCTGTACCTGTTTGTGAAGATGTTCAAAGCTAGGCTCCTTGGGATGCAGTGAAAAAAAGAATTGGAAAACATCTGATTGTAAAATATACACATTAATTAAAGATAGGACATTACTGCCATAGGCTACTCCGATTTTGTTACAGTTTGTTTAAACCAGCGGTGGCTAACTCCAGTCCTCAAGGGCCACCAACAGGTCTGGTTTTAAGGACATCCCTTCTTCAGCACAGGTGGTGCAGTCATTCTGGCTGAGCCACTGATTGAGCCACCTGTGCTGAAACAGGGATCTCATTAAAACCAGACCAGTTGGTGGCCCTTGAGGACTGTAATTAGCCACCCCTGGTCTAAACTATTCCCATAATACTAGCTCTCAAACTCTTTTTCTCATAGGAAAAGCCAAATAGGTTAACCAGAATACAGTGGGGTTAGGATTAGAAAGACTGAAGCTTCTCCTGTGGGTGACATGGAGTAGGGATGGTACTGTAGAAGCATAAGTAAGATAAACAGTCAAAATAAATAAACATACAAGTTTGTTTTCCAACAGGAATAGCTTGTATTGATCTGTTCACCCACGTCTGTTGTCCGCACCATGATTCCAAGTTTCAAATGACACTTTCAACAGAATAATGGCACAGTGTTTTGTGCAGTCTCCTTTGCTGGCCAGTTTATTAGACACAATCTGATTACCGTTCTCCTTGTGTTCCATATGTCACACTTTAGGTACTATACTAGAATGTAAGATATTCCATGTTGGGCAGGAGGTGTGGAATGCATTATCATGCATCACAAGATGATTCTTGAAAGAATGTGCTGTCTCCCCATTACACTTTTACCCAACAGTTATAAATATGCAACACTGTAAAATGATTGTCTAAACATTTCAGGTCATATACTGTACCTTATTATTTCTACAAACTTGACTAAGATCTTATATAACAATACAATAACATACAACAACCAAAATACACGTAGAAATGGCGAATCACAGAAAAATAATCAGCCATGGTATAAGACACATAGTTTTACAAAACACTGTGCCATTATTCTGTTGAAGGTGTCATTTGAAACTTGTAATCATGGTAAGGACAACAGACTATGGTTGCGGTGTACAGATATGTGAAGATTCTTAATTCATAAAACAAAAAATACACAAATCCTTTGTAGGTGAAGTTTTCTACTGGTTGATGGTCTTTCACAAATTCTATCTGTAAGAAAATTGCGATTTCGTGTATGTGTGTGTGTGTGTGTGTGTGTGTGTACACACACATACATACACACACAGGCTATGGGTATAATCTGTTACCATAGGAGCACTATTCCCAGCAACCAATTTAAACTCTTGAAAAAATATGATCATGGAATATTTATTGTACGACCTACAAGACATACATTTACTGAGATATGGTTGCAGAGCCTCTCGTGGGTTACCTAGATGAAGAATGACCCACTGCTCTATTACAATTCTGCTGCTATTGATTTTTAGCAAACATTTATATTTTATTATATCCAGAAGACAGCTTACTTTTATGAAGATAAAGATGAACACCATTCTCAACAGATACTAAATAATCTGAATAAAATGAACATAACAGCAAACCATGTATCTCTAAACAGGTGTATGTTTAAAAAAAATAAAGTGTTATATTTACTTGTACAGCACAATAGCTTAAAAAACAAAAACCCAACCTTTTTTACTCTTCATTTATTATCCTAAACCAATATTTATGTTTAAAACCAACCAGTAAATTTCAATTTGAGGATAATATAAACAGATCATATTCAAAGAGATCTGCTCTTTTGAATAAGCCTTACAGTACAATGCATGTTCCATGTTGTTTCCATTACATTGTTTGAATTATGACTGGTCCTACATTTGGGAAGCAATTCTTCAAAGATCTGGAATCATATCATTCTGACAAGGGCTATTTTGCTTTGTGATTTAATACATGTGTTTGGCAAGTGTTAAATAAAAAAATAAAAAATTCTGTATGCAGAAGGCATAACACCATAATTAACACCATAATGAACACCTTCTATAAGAGGTGGCGTTGCTTCCGTTGCTTTAGCTGCTTAATGGTTATCCTTATATTGTACCAATTTAGACATCAGACGCAACAATTGATTCTAGTTTATAAAAGTTGATGCTTTTGTAGTGGTTGTAGGAGTGAACATGTATCCTCATATCTTTGAATGCCAATGTGTCACATACAGTACATAGACCAGTGGCTCATGTTGAACTAGGATAGGAAGAGATTTGGGGGCTAGATGCGTGAGGCAGAAGATCCAATTTCCCATTTACAAGCTGTGCTTTTCAGAACCTGATGCACAGGGAAGATTTTTTTGTTTTAGTTAATGAATTGAAATAAAGACTACAAAAAGGTATTTTAATGATCGATTAGTTGTTTAACAGTAGTAGAAACAAATGTAGCGGTAAGGGGTACGATTAGGAGATTAGGGTAAGGGGTTAAGGTTTTTATGGTAAAGATTAGCGTTAGCACTAGGTCTGGGTTTTTAGGGTAAGAGGTTAATGTGTTAGGGTAAGGAGTTAGGGGGGGGTGGGTTTAAGGTACTGTTAGGGGTTACAGTATACAGCGGCTAAATGTCCCAGCGGTGGAGTGCCTGCGGAGAGCGATCCTAGACCAGGGCTGCAGTAATGGGGGCTGTACTAACTCCCCCCTCAATTCACGTGAGGTTGATGATTTGTGTGAATTTTGGAATCAGAAAATGAGTTTGGGTCCAAAAAGCCAGATTTGTACCTTGCAGCGTCTAACGTGTCACCATGTCCCTAGGCGCACGGGCAGACCCTACACACGGCGCACGGGCGGACCCTACACACGGACCCCGGGCAGACCCTACACACGGACCCCGGGCAGACCCTACACACGGACCCCGGGCAGACCCTACACACGGCCCCCGGGCAGACCCTACACACGGACCCCGGGCAGACCCTACACACGGACCCCGGGCAGACCCTACACACGGACCCCGGGCAGACCCTACACACGGACCCCGGGCAGACCCTACACACGGCGCACGGACCTGGTCACGGGGCTCCTTCTCCAGAATCTGCGCGCAGCTCTGGGAACAGAGCTCGAATTTCCTGCGGCGGAAATAGCTCCAGGCCCGGAGCAGCGGCTCCGTCTCCAACCCCATCCCGCCTGAGAAGCGCCAACTCCGGGTGCGGGGCTTAGCGACAAGCGCGGGGCTTAGCGACAAGCGCGGGGCGGCTCAGGTAGGCTGGTCACGTCTAGGCCGCGTCTCCATGACAACGGCTAAGCCTCAGCGTCCTCTGTGCGTGGCAACCTCGTCCCGGGGTCCTGCGAGGGACCGGGGCTGTCCTTGCAGCTGCCTGATTGGAGTATGTGAGGGATCACTGCGTGGTCAGGATGCAGCAGCAGCAGCTGCTGTGCATGTCACACAGTGCACATGGAAACAGGCATTTTACAGCCACACACCGCCTGTAATGTGTTGTATTTGCATATATTCTCACATAGATTAGTTATTTATCAGTCTCCCAGAGGCTGTTTTTAGATTATAAGATTTAAAAACATAGGATCAGGAGGCAGACAACTCCAGTCCTCAAGGACAGCACAGCTGGCTCAATTAGGGATATCCTGAAAACCTGGCCTGTTGGCGACCCTTGAGAACTGGCGTTGGGTGCCCTCTGCTCTCACACAGCAGCACAAATAGGGTCAGGTAGTCCAGCTGGTCTTTATTACGTATATGATTTAGAAACTAGGCAGATGTTTCCTATGTAGATACAATTTAAATGCAGAGAGAGTAGAATATAATATAAATAAAATATGTAAATAAATAAAAGGAGGTAGAGAGAGACCATCACATTTTAAGTTATGGTGGGTGAAAAAGGCGACAAGAAACCTCCACCATATAGCATATAGCAAATAAAAAGATCATTTGTGAGCACATTCACATGTCTTAGACAGGTTTGCAACCCTGCCTTTCACCATTATCACCCAGCATACAGTGCTTCCACTGCAGCAAGGGATTCTGGGAAATGACATGCAAATGAGCACACCGTGTCACCTTTGCCTGAAATCCATTTTTACATGGAACCCTTATAAACCAAAACTCGCTGTTAACACAGCTTTTAAGCACAGCATGGGAATCAGATGCAAAGCCAGGTAATGGGTCTCATCAGTGTGAGGTTAGTTGTACTGGCTTTGCAAATGGGATATGATATAAAATAGGAATTCGTGGGAATATCTTAAATATATAATTGAACTCTTTACCTGTAAGAATACCTGATGTTTGGGCTTGAACAAGGTGGTCTTTGAGAATGGCCTGATCCTTCAGAGTAGGATCCCCTATTAGACGTTTGTATGAGTTACTATCGTCTAAAATGTGTGAAGCCTCTCTGAGGTAATCGTCACGTTTCTGAAGGACTACCCGCCATCCCCCCCCCCCCCCCCGTCTTTGTCGGCCTGGCGTATAATTAAATCACCATTTTTATTAAGTTCTTTCATAGCTCTTCTTTCCTGGTGACTGAGATTGTCCTGAACTTAGTAATAACGTTTATCTTTGCACATTCATTTTAGCTCTTTTCCACTCATTTTCAAAAAAGTTCCACATATGGACCCTTGGATTCATGCGGATAGAAAATAGAGTTTGGTTTCAAAGACGTGTGTAGGATTTTTTTTTAACATTAAACATGTCAATATAGAGACTCAAAAAGTCATGTAGTGTTTCTTCCTTTCTTTTCGTGGAAGATATTCCACTCTCAATTCTATCATTTTGCATATCAATGACCCTTTTGTTTTCATCAGCTAATTCAATCATATTTTGGAATAGCCCCATCTCCAGCATGTCATTATCCACATTATTAAGTTCTGTAGATAACACCTCAATGTTAGCTAACGGCATATTCACATTTTCAATCGTTATAGTAGGTTGTACAATTTCTCCTAACGATTTAAGTTGATTTATTGTCATCTTGGCAAAGTGCCGTTTGAGTGTTATCTTACGTAAATATTTTTGGAGATCAACATATAAATTGAACTCATTAGGTTGACTAACTGGAGAGAAATTGAGTCCCTTGATGAGAACACTAACCTGTGCTGTAGATAATGTGTATTTGGACGGCTTTGTGATCATCATTATGCTGGACTTTTTGTTTTAGTTATGTCAGCCTTATGTGATCGTATTAGTCCATTATTATGTCTCGTTCACTGATTGGAGGATTTAGATTAAACGTTATGATGTCCCAATAAGCTTGCGGGTACGATTCACTGTTTAAGTACTTAAGCAGCACCTTGGGACCATGAAGACCAACCCCCTGATGAAGTGTCATCTTGACACGAAATGCGTTGGAGTTGAGTCATTCCGCAGCTACGCTACTCCGTGACGACAGAGAACCGGATGCTGCTATCCATAAGCACACACAAGGACACCGATTCTGGGCTGTCTCTTTTTCTCCCGCTTTCAACCATCTGCGGGTTAGACAGCACATTCCCTTTCACCAACTGGGACGTTCTATCGTGGGGTCCTGAATCTGCGGGGCCCGACCCTCTGTTGATGAGCGGATGTTCTAGATTTACATGATCTGTTTTATTGTAAGTTGTATGTTCCTTTTAAATATATAAATTGTACTGAAACTTTACTCATTTTGCTTTTTGTTGTTCCTCTTGCGCCCTTGTTTTGTTTTTTTTGTCTGTAAAAATATATGCACCTGGATTGAAAACTGATTGAAGGATAGACAACAGAGGGTTGTCATAAATTCAACTGTTTCAGGTTGGACTAAGGTCATGAGTGGCGTACCCCTGGGATCGGTACTGGGACCCCTACGCTTTTTAACTTGTTTATTAATGACCTTGATGGACGCATGTCTTTTTTCAACCTCATCTACTATGTAACTATGTTCTGCAAAACATGCTATTAAACCTCACTACATCTCACCGCTCTGGAGACTATTTCACTGTAAACAATATTTAAAGTTATAAATGCTGAGGATTTAATACAAGCTTTAATTGTCCTGACAGATCAGCTTTCCCCGTGGGATCTCTGGTAGCTTGTGAATCGTCTCATAAAATCTCTACAACCTCAGTGTACAGTCATTACATTCTGCCGTCAGTCTTCCTAACGATGGGATCCAGTCTCTGCTGAGATTATTATGAGGCTCGGGCTTGCTGGTGTTTTAGTAAAATCCTTCACACAATATTTTCAATTATGGCCAAAGAGTTAAACTAAAAGACCATTTTATTCAAAAGATTATATATATATATATATATATATATATATATATATATATATATATATATATATAATCAAAAAATAAATAGATGATACCGTTCCGTATACTGTACCGTGTATATGTGTCATTGGATGTGCACTGAGCTCTATCTGTGTTTCATGTTCTGTCTCTGGTTTTAAACATCCCTGCAGTAGGTCATTTATTTTATTTATAAAATGTGTTACCAGGAAGTAATACATTGAGAGTTACCTCTCGTTTTCAAGTATGTCCTGGGCACAGAGTAAAACAAAATAATACATGGTTACAAATACAGTTACATAAATGAACAAGGTATACATTATATACAAGACATTGCATGCACAGTTAAAGAAAATATATATTATGAGCGTATGAAACAGTTACAGACCAGATTAAAGTGTGAGACAGCCTTAGATTTGAAAGAACTTAAGCTGGTGGTGGATATGAGAGTCTCTGGTAGGTTGTTCCAGTTTTGGGGTGCACGGAAGGAAAAGGGGGAACGTCCGGATACTTTGTTGAGTCTTGGGACCATGAATAGTCTTTTGGAGTCTGATCTCAGGTGATAAGTGCTGCATGTGGTAGGGGTGAGGAGCTTGTTCAGGTAGCTGGGTAGCTTGCCCAGAAAGTATTTGAGGGTGAGACAGGAAAGGTGAAATTTGCGCCTAGACTCTAGTGATGACCAATCTAGTTCTTTGAGCATTTCGCAGTGATGTGTGTTGTAGTTGCATTGGAGAACAAAACGACAAATTGAATTGTAGAGGGTGTCAAGTTTGCTAAGGTGGGTTTGAGGTGCCGAGCCATATACTATGTCTCCATAGTCAATAATTGGCATTAGCATCTGCTGTGCTAATGGCCCCTGGGCCCTGGGTCATGGGGCCCCTGGAGTGCCAGACCCCATAGTGACTGTCTTGGGGCACCTAAAGCATTAAAGACGGTCATATCTGTCACCTATATAGGCTGGCCACTGAAACACAGAGTTCTAATATATTCCACTTTGACAGAAATATATTAATGATAGAATTCCAACAATTCATTCTTCCTCTATCCATGTGACATGGAGTTATGTGTCAGTGCACTGTTTGTTTTAACACAGTGATACAGATAATAATGCCATTGATATGAACACATAGTGTAGATTTCATTATGCCGGAGGCAGAGGGATCTGAACATAATTAGGGGCAGGGCTGTTTACATAGAGGCAAAGCCATACAATAAAAGTGTAATTTGCATTCCTTAGATTACCTGCTATCTGTTCTCTGTTCTCCTAATCATTCAATGTCACTCATTGTTATTTTCTCAGATGAACAGCTAAATGGCCATAGTGTAGAAAGAGTTCTCTGTCCACCTTTATTGATTCCCAATCAGTCTGCTTTCACTTTGCATTTCATCTGCAATTGCATGTGCTCTAAAGCAATCTAGTTAAGTGAGCTGGGAGATCGGTATCAGGTGCTGGCAATTCAAATTCCACATGACAAGTAGGGAAGTTTTAACCCTTTTGGCGCGGAAGGTGCCTGTATTACACTGCATCATACACGTATTCTAGTCCAGGGGTGGCCAACTCCAGTACTCAAGGGCCACCAACAGGTCAGATTTTCAGCATATCCCTGCTTCAGCACAGGTGGCTCAATCAGTCCTAGCTTCAGCACAGGTGGCTCAGTCTTCGACTGAGCCACCTGTGCTGAAGCAGGGATATCCTGAAAACCTGACCTGTTGACGGCCCTTGAAGACTGGAGTTGGCCACCCCTAATGTACTGGCTACGTCATTCTCAAGGAAAGCATTTTTTTCAGCTTGGATTGCATCCGGTTGGTCCCTTCAGCTCAGAAAGGGTTAAAAATGAAACCCCCATTCTATCCGAGAGGCCATAGCCAGCCTTACTATTAAAGGGTTCCTTCAGCAGAAGATTTATTTATTTTTAAGCTTTTCTTCCACGCATTATTAATTTGTTTTAAAGTGTTTCGAACGAATACGTAATCTTAATACTCTTTTTGCATGTGCCCAAGATTGCAACAATTCAAATGACCTCTAACGTGTCTGGACATGGGCTTGGACACAGCGTTCCCTTTAGTGATTGACGAATGATGTTGGTTTGCTTGTCTTCCCTGACATGCTTCTTATTGGGTATGTTTCTATAAGGAACTATACTTGTAGGTTTTCAATTAGAACAGGTCTATGCTTGCATCTGTTTCCTGTCTATCCCAACAGATCACAGCAATACGTTACTGGCTCAATAGACAATGCGAATACCGTTAAATAGCCCTTTCCACTGCCTAACTATTAAAATCTCCTTTACTTTTGGGAGACCAATGGGAGACCTGTGAATACACTCCTGAGTCCCCTGCGGTTTCTCTACCTTGCACGGTTTTGGTCTTTTTGCCCATTCATGGTCATTTACATGTCATTAGCCAGGATCTTTATTCACACTTTAATCACTATAAGATGTGACAATAGGTGAGGCATGTCCGTGGGACATATGGAATTACTGCACTGATGAGTTATTTGTCTTGGCCTCATATTTACGGGATTCTTGACACAAATAATGCACATTGCTGCACCTTTTTTGGATCATTGATACATTAATATCATAATGCATTGCATCTGCTCTTCATTCGGTAGCCACCGAACAAATAAGACGCTTCTTTTTACCTTACCAATTAGGCAGTATGTTAACTGGCAATGTCTGTACCATATGTATGTACCAACTCCAGCTACTCAACACTATCAAATGATGACTCCGATTATGTCTCCGTTGCAGACTAATAATTCTATCACCTTTATCCTTCCCTAACACTATTGCAGATTTGACAAGGAGTCACTATATGAAATGTTAACGTGCATAGTCATACCTGTGAATAAATGTATATCTAAACTATATCCTTTGGGGTATCAGATCTTATGAAGGGATTTTCCAAGTGATGTGTAAGCAGCTGCAAAATGGGGCAGAAAATGTGGATTGCAAGAGCTTGGACAGCACAGGAATTTATCAGTGATTCACCCATCTGTCATAATACTGTTTTAACAGAGAATCAACTTCAGTATGTGGCCCATGTTTGTTTAATAATGACTCCTCTGGGAGCAGTGCAGGGTTATTCTCACTGCCTTCGGGATGGATGAACCCGGTTTAAATCCCAATGTCAGATGTTTGTGACCTTGAGCCGGTCAATTTATCGCTTTGTGCCGCAGGCAGTAAAAATAGATTGTACTCTACTGGGTAAGCGCTAGTGCCAGAAAAAAACATATGTACAGTGCTCAAGAAGGAAAACCATAAAAAGCAAAAGAAACAACACAATCTGAAATATAATAAAAATTATAAAAAATAGTGAAAAGTGATGGCAGATAAAAATCACTGCTACATGAAACTGGTGAATATAGTGATAAAGTAATAACATAATTCTCAAACCCCAGGTGCTGCCAATACTCATGGTCTCCAGACCGCTAGGAACTAGATGCAAAAAAGGAGTATTAGGCACAAACTGGATAGAGATAAGTTAATATACTGTGATTAACCCCATGAAGTAAGATAAAATGCAAAATCGGAATACTCTCGTATAACAAATTCCTCCCAACGCGTTTCACCTGTATATCAGCTTCCTCAGGGTTTTCAGAAACACGGTCAAAACGCGTTGAGATTTGTCAATGTGAGGCCTCCGTCCGTGCAGGCAAACCAGCAGCTGCGCCAGGACGCCACGATTCCAATGCGGAAGTGAGGGATTAGAGAAACCTTGCGCGCTGTGTTTGCAGGAGTGTGAGTATGCCCTAAATCACTGAATGCTTGTCTCCAACGAGGAAAGTGTGAGTTTAAGTCCTTTCCCCTCTGTGTTGTATGTTTAGTCACATAGTAACATTTTATTATACTACGTTGTTTGTTGCTTTTGTCTTCTTCGCATGAGGATTGCTATGGAGAGAAGAACAGACACATACTCAGTGTGCTCCTCCATGGAGGAATTTGTTATACAGTATACGAGTATTCCGATTTTGCATTTTATCTTATTCACAGGTTTAATCGCAGTATATTCACTTATCTCTATCCAGTTTGCGCTTAATACGCCTTTTTTTTGCATATGTGTAGTGCTGCATTATAATACAATTATTATTCATATAATATCTAATGTTGTAAAACTCGTACCGTACACATAGTCCCTTGTCTGGAAATAGGCTTTGGACTAATGAAATAATATCCAATCCCAAAATAAAAAGCAAGACATTATTAAGGTCACCGCTTACCCAAAGGCACAAGATGGAAATGGAACTCTACATACCCATGTTTGCCTCTGTATAATACATTTAGTTTATCATTGTTTTAATGTAGCTGAGTACTTTCTATAGGTTAATATTACTAAACTGAAACATTGTTTGTTAGTGTTTTTCTGTCACACAATCCCAATCTTCAGTTTTAGTTCACTGTGAACGCTGTGCTTATGTTGATGCAAACAATTAGTGCGTTTTAGATGAGATGGAAGCCGTATCCGCATGCGACATAAGGTCAGCATTGTAAAATTGCAGGAACTGGGTAAAGCACAGCTGTGTTTGCAACATTATAGAAACAAGATAACGGTATATTGGCTTTCTAAGCTTGGGTTATTACTATTTACTGTGAAGTGCCACATTCAGGGGAATTAAAATTAATTAGAAACCACAATGACATATAGTACAATTCAAAACAGTAGTTCCACAGACTCCATGAAAAAAATGAAAACGCTGTCATGGAAGTCTAACTCCGAAAAATGTCATTATAAATTCAATAGACTAGCCCAGGGGCGGCCAACTCTAGTCCTTAAAAGCCACCAACAGCTCAGGTTTTCTGGATATCCCTGCTTCAGCACAGGTGGCTCAGTCATAATGACTGCGCCACTGTTTGAGTCACCTGTGCTGAAGCAGGGATATCTGGAAAACTAACCTGTTGATGGCTCTTGAAAATTGGAGTTGGTCACTCCTGGACTTGCCTTTATACTGATTTAGATATAAACATCTATCTCCAGCTGAGAAAAGATTGGGGAAGTATCCCCAACGTCACTGAAACAGGATTGAGTTATGAAGCAATTCGGAAACATGTCACTATGGTTGCCACCTTTTAATAATCCCTAATATAACATTTGGAATCACTACTAGTGGGGACGCTCTTACAATACAATATATGAGCAGGAGGAAATAGGAAAAGTAAAAGCAATTTGTTACAAAAATAAAAACATTTCAGAAAGCTGGTTTGCTCCTCATTTTGTGGACATATTACTAACCACCAACTTAAGATATACAGGGAAGCCTTACATTGCAGCTGGATACAAACATTTATTTATTGTGTGTATATACCGTATATACCAAAAGGTAGCAATAAGCAACAAAAGTAATCCATAGCTTGTACTGAAATTAGAAAGCCATTCATCTACAGTGCTATTTGTTATTATAATATCATTAGATATTGTCTATTTTAATCCATCACACCTTCACAGAAATGATCAGGCGCTAGCAAATGCTGCACGGATCCGTATGAAGGTCTCCAAACTACCATATTTTTCATCTTAATACAATATTAGGTGAATACTCTAACTAGTAAAGTGCATGTCTTCTTTTGCAATGGTAGATATTAGCAATGGCATACAGTGATGCTGATCGTGGGAAATTTCTGTCCACAACATAAATGTTACCAGTTGCCAGATGTAGAAGTGTGCGATCTGTCGGAAAGATGGACCATAATCTTACACTTGAGCAGTGGCTTCAAATCACCGGTGGGTGCTCCTGTACTTCAAGAAATCCACGATAATAAGATGCTTCAGTGCACATCACCGGAAGGAGTCAAAATCCCAAACGGCAGAACATTTCATGATGCATTCGTCAGTGTAAGGCCGCTAGCGAAAGTTGTATTTCACTTTGCGGCGGCATGCGCGACCAGGCCATTGATTGTTCAGGGGCTGTCACATGAGGCGACAACCCCTGCAAAATCAAATATTGCCGGCTTCAAAAAATCACGTCGCTTTGTCGCCGTCGTGCTTACTATAAGCGCATGCGGCGGCGGCGACAATGCATTTGTTTTCGGGCGACGTTGCGTCGCCAGCAGTATAAGCACAGCCTAAGGCCGAGTCCATAGAAGGACATGCCGCGCTGAGCCATGCGGACGCTCCGCGCTGAGCCCCTGCATCCTCAATGAGGATGCCTTGAGAGGGGGTTCACGCGAGCATCCGCAGGCGTGCGGAGGCGCTGGATTTTTCAGCCGACAGCCAAGCTGTTTTTCAGAGCGCTGTCGGCTGAAAACATCAAATCAGCGCGGAGCAGCGTCAACGTCACGGCGCCGTGACATTGACGTCGATGCGTCGCGGGCGATTGGCCCAGCGACGTCACTGCCCCGCCTCCCTCAGTCTCCCCCCGCCTCCGATCGCGCCCGCTGGCTCGCCTGCATGGGCATGAAATCGCGTAGATTTCAGCACCCCTCTATGGCCCCAGCCTTAGGCTTCATGAAACTGCATGGAGACCAGTCTCAGCCTTGGTAGGCATGTTGCATATGTAACTTTATGAATCAAGGATCCTTTTAATTCTATTTCTCATTAAGCATGAAGTGTTTATCAGCTTTGTTTTCTCACTCATTTTGATGGGATACATTGTAGCATGTCTTCCTTTTGGCAGAGCTATGTTCTAATGTTATGCTATTTGTTGCACTAGGAGGATACATTCGCGGATGCCCTTGTTGTTGTATCGCATTTGTGCAACTGCTCATGGCTATTATGGAAGATGGTCAACAATTCAACCACCCATCTGGGGACTAAAGATCCGATTTTACCCAGGCGCCCAGCAAATGTGACAAGATCGTCACAATGTGATCAAGGCCAAATAATCACTTAAATACATCTTTCTAGTGTCAAACCAGTGACATTTGGTGATAAAACGTGGTTATAAAAAGAAGAAAAAAAAAGATTTATACAACCCTTATGGAATAAATACAGCTCATACATAGGGATTTTCCAATTTGTGTTAAATACTCAATATGAATTAAATGTGTTGTGTAGTACCACACATAATGTGCAATGTTTTCATGCGTTTGGGACACACGGCCCTTAATGGGGATGATGTACTGGCTTCTTGCAAACCAGATATCAAGGTGCTCCGATAGTGTAGACAGTGGAATAGAAAACAAAAGTGTGTGCGCTGAGCATGCACATTTTAAGTGAAACTTCTTTGTCTTTTGTCACGGAAATTGTATTTGTGATGATGATTTTAATTAAAAATCAAAACACAATTTCAGTGCCAAAATGCAAGACGTTTGACTTATAACACGTGTTTTAGCTATTTGCACTTCTATATTTATAGTAACTGTGAAATCCTTGTGTGTGTGTGTCAGTCAGTCAGTGTGTGTGTGTGTGTCTGTATGTGTGTGGTCTCCATGTCCTGCTGCTGGTGAGCCGGTGCCTTCTGCACATGTGTGAGAATGGGGGCAGTACTTATTAGGCTTACGTGCATGTTCGATGATTCTGCCGGAGCAGACAGCCCCCTCCCCCCCCCTCCTCCCCCGTGGAGGTGTGGGGACATGGCCAGCCCCGTCGCATCTCCCGATCAAAGAGGAAATTTCGGGGGAGCCGAGGCACAGGACCATCTGTATTGCGCATGTGTGGGATGACCATTGGCTTCTGCGCATGCGGCTCTGAACCCCTTCTTGTGCGCATGCTAGTTTAGTGTGGTGTGGTCCGTGCAGCCTAGAATGCTGTTTTTATGCGCGAGCACGACGGCCGCGCACGATGCCTGCACGCGCCCATTAGTACCGTGATGTCACTCGCATTACGGTTTTTCATTACCAGGCAAGGATTTTTTCACATGAAAACCCTGTAGGCGCCAACAAAGAAGTTTCACTTCAAAAACAGAGAGCAAAAATCCTGCAACAGTGTTTATAAAATGATAACATGGGTGGTGATCACCTCGCATTCTCACCACCCTTTAAACACATACAGGCCCATTGGTCAGCAAAGGAACTCTGTGGCTCGACCCTGCTCCCCGCTCTCTCCGACTCCTGTCACGTCACTTCTGGGGGTTTTGTTACAGCGGGGGGGGGGGGGGTGGGGGGGGGGCGGGGGGTGTTCGATGTTACACTCACGCTGGCTGAATCCAGATCTCTGCAGTTAAAACCGTCCTACGCGTTTCACTCAGTTGAGCTTCGTCAGGAACTGTAATTTGCATTGGGAACTTCCATCTTTAAATACCCTCCTGAATTGATTACATCAAAACGCAACAGTATATAGGTATGCATAACAAGGAATATATGTGTGTGTGTGTGTGTGTGTGTGTGTGTTGTGACATAGTCCAAAGATGTTAGGCAGCTTTCTGCCCCATTTTAGAGCAGAAAGTGCAGGAATAGCTAAAAATGATCCGTTCCACAGCTTCCCATTAACTCAGGCAGCTGGATGGAAAATCCAGACCACAGATTACAATGGCTCTAGTTCTCCCTCACCTGCTCTTCTAATCACATGCACAGGTATTTAGAGCAGAGAGGTTTTGCATTTGACTCTCTCTCCTTAGAGCCTGGAGGCTGGGGGTATCGCTGCTCCCCTGCATCCAGTATCGGGGTTGACGGCCCCTCCAAGTATCACAGTACCAGAGGATTTGCCTGGACACGGGACCGAGTTCCCACCACGAACAGATAAGACCAAACAAATGTTTACTGCTGTTGCTAAAAGACTGTGCTGTATCTAAGTGACCCTAAACGAGAGAGCATTGTTTTAAGCTGGGGAACCAGGTTAGTTGGCCAGCAGCTGTTAGAGAGACTGATTCTATGTGTAGTTAGATCCCTGAAAGGGATAGGATTTTGTTTATATAATTTGGTTTCTTTTTACTTGAAATAACAGTGTGGGAAATACTGTAACAATGAAATGAGTGAACTGCTGAATGAAAGTATCTGAGTACCTCTAACCTACACATGTTAAAGCTGCAGTACCTTACTTGGATGAAAATAAAGCAGGCAGAAGCCTGAGTTAAGCAGCTTAATACTTTGCATGATCCTGTTTTTTGTATTAAATAACCCTAGAAGACTGTGTCGGGAAGAACCCAGACAGACGTCAGCACTACAAAAGAGGGGCGTTTGTCACAGTGTGTATATATATATATTAAAAAAACACACAAAATGCCTGCAACAGACCATGAAAAAACAATTATCCATTAAATAGAAATAGCCGTGTTAGTCCAGTTGTGAAAGTGCAGAGTAAATGAGAACTTCAGTATTAGCTGATACCTTGTATACTATCTTATACTATATTAGTGAAAGCACTGTATGTTTGCCTGCCTGGATGTCCGGTGTCCCTAGGGGAAATCTCATTGGTCCCTTGGGTCGCCCGCCCCCGCACACCTGAGGCGGAGTGACGGCCCACACACACACACACACACACACACACACAACACAGCAGCTCTATACACACACACACACACACACACACACACACACACAACACAGCAGCTCTATACACACACACACAACACAGCAGCTCTACACACACACACAACACAGCAGCTCTATACACACACACACACACACAACACAGCAGCTCTATACACACACACACACACACACACACACACACAACACAGCAGCTCTATACACACACACACACACACAACACAGCAGCTCTACACACACACACAACACAGCAGCTCTATACACACACACACACACACACAACACAGCAGCTCTATACACACACACACACACACACACACACACACAACACAGCAGCTCTATACACACACACACACACAACACAGCAGCTCTATACACACACACACACACACAACACAGCAGCTCTATACACACACACACACACCCTCTGTCCGCCCCCCTCCCCCCCCCTCACGTGCGCTGTCCTGCACTGGCTCCGGACGGGAAGCGCGGCCCTCCTACCCCAGCCGCTCCCTTACCTCCCCGGCGCTACCACCTGCTCAGTTAAGTCACTGTGCGTCCCGCCTCAGCCTCAGGCCCACTGCACGTCCCGCCTCAGCCTCAGGCCCACTGCGCATGCCGCCTCAGCCTCAGGCCCACTGCGCGTCCCGCCTCAGCCTCAGGCCCACACACACAGGGCGCTTCCTACCGCCGCTCAGCCAGACGCCACATCGAGCAGGCGCCGGGGCGGGGGGGAGCGCGAGTCTTAGGCCCACACAGGGCGCTTCCTGCAGCCGCCTGCACGCCTCACTCAGCAGGATGCCACATCGGGGGACCAAGCGGGCGCCGGGGGGGGGGGGGGAGCGCGAGTCACAGGGAACGGGGGGGGGGGGGAGTCACGGGGAACGGGGGGGGGCCACCAGCCGAACCAGCAGGGGGACGGACGCACGGAGGAGGGGGGGGGAATGCCCATACATAAATTATGACAATACATATGCCCACTGCTCTCCACCCCCCCCACTCCCCTTTCCCCCCCGCTCCCCTTTCCCCCCCCCCCGCTCCCCTTTCTCCCCCCCCGCTCCCCTTTCCCCCCCCCCGCTCCCCTTTCCCCCCCCCCGCTCCCCTTTCTCCCCCCCGCTCCCCTTTCTCCCCCCCGCTCCCCTTTCCCCCCCCCCGCTCCCCTTTCTCCCCCCCCGCTCCCCTTTCTCCCCCCCCGCTCCCCTTTCTCCCCCCCGCTCCCCTTTCTCCCGCTCCCCTTTCTCCCCCCCGCTCCCCTTTCTCCCCCCCGCTCCCCTTTCTCCCCCCCCCGCTCCCCTTTCTCCCCCCCGCTCCCCTTTCTCCCCCCCGCTCCCCTTTCTCCCCCCCCGCTCCCCTTTCTCCCCCCCCGCTCCCCTTTCTCCCCCCCCCCGCTCCCCTTTCTCCCCCCCCCCGCTCCCCTTTCTCCCCCCCCGCTCCCCTTTCTCCCCCCCCCGCTCCCCTTTCTCCCCCCCCCGCTCCCCTTTCTCCCCCCCGCTCCCCTTTCTCCCCCACCCCGCTCCCCTTTCTCCCCCACCCGCTCCCCTTTCTCCCCCACCCGCTCCCCTTTCTCCCCCCCGCTCCCCTTTCTCCCCCCCGCTCCCCTTTCTCCCCCCCGCTCCCCTTTCTCCCCCCCCGCTCCCCTTTCTCCCCCCCCCGCTCCCCTTTCTCCCCCCCCCCGCTCCCCTTTCTCCCCCCCCCGCTCCCCTTTCTCCCCCCCCCCGCTCCCCTTTCTCCCCCCCCCCGCTCCCCTTTCTCCCCCCCCCGCTCCCCTTTCTCCCCCCCCCGCTCCCCTTTCTCCCCCCCCGCTCCCCTTTCTCCCCCCCCGCTCCCCTTTCTCCCCCCCGCTCCCCTTTCTCCCCCCCGCTCCCCTTTCTCCCCCCCCGCTCCCCTTTCTCCCCCCCCGCTCCCCTTTCTCCCCCCCCGCTCCCCTTTCTCCCCCCCCCGCTCCCCTTTCTCCCCCCCCCCCGCTCCCCTTTCTCCCCCCCCGCTCCCCTTTCTCCCCCCCCCCGCTCCCCTTTCTCCCCCCCCCGCTCCCCTTTCTCCCCCCCCCCGCTCCCCTTTCTCCCCCCCCCGCTCCCCTTTCTCCCCCCCCCGCTCCCCTTTCTCCCCCCACCGAAACCTTTACAGCAAATACTCACCGAGTTATAAATAATACTACCTATTACGCATTTACATCCCGGGCAACGCCGGGTCTCTCAGCTAGTATATATATATATATATATATGTGTATATATATATATATATATATATATATATATATGTGTATATATATATATATATATATATATATATATATATATATATATATATATATATATATATATAAACAATTCTATACTTTGAATTCTATGACTAAATATAGAAAAGGTAGGAGAAAAAAACAATAATCAAAAAAGGGGGAGAGAGGGGAAAATAGTGGGGGAGGGGGGAGGATGAAAATTGTTGTAGGATATGGCTACACTTGAATCCAGCAAATAAAGTACAATATATACAGCACAGGTGCTAAACTCCAGTCCTCAAGCACCCTCCCCCCATCCCCCCATCCCCCCAATAGGTCAGGTTTTCAGAATGTCCCTGCTTCAGCACAGGTGGCTCTATAAACCCCTGCTTCAGCACAGGTGGCTCTATAAACCCCTGCTTCAGCACAGGTGGATCAATCTGTCCCTGCTTCAGCACAGGCGGATCAATCTGTCTCAGTCCCAGCTTCAGTACAGGTGACTGTGCCTCTAATTGAGCCACCTGTGCTGAAACTGGGATACCCTGAAAACCTGACCTGTTGGTAGGGGGGAGGGCTTGAAGACTGGAGTTGAGCACACCTGGTCTCCAGCACCCCATCAACTGCCCCATATCCCAGCACCCCACGTGGTGAGGATGCCTGGCCTTTAATTCTCAATGAAGGGGCGTGGTTGGGCGGCCGCGGTCTGCTATTGGACAAAACTCACTTTCCTTCAAGTAAAACAACCAATCCAACGACGGCAGTGGGCGTGCCCATGGCAGGAGGCTTTGGAGTCAGTGCTGGAGCTCTTACTCCCTCCCCCCTGCAGGAGGCTGGCAGCCTGGGGGTGTCTCTGTGAGAGGTGGCAGCCAGGCAGGGGACCTGCAGGGGAAGAGGACAGGCCAGGGGGGCAATACAGGATCAGGAACACAAGCAGCCCACCCACCCTGAGAGGAGAACATGCACAGAGCCTGCAACATCTCCCCCACCCCCCATCGCATGTGGATCCTAAGGGAAGAGAGAAGCAACAAGGCAGATACCATTGATGCATTCACATTTGTGCAGGAGCAGTGCACATGCAGTGAGAGATCCGCTGCCTGATCCAGTGAGAGATCCACTGCCTGATCCAGTGAGGGATCCGCTGCCTTACCCAGTGAGAGATCCGCTGCCTTACCCAGTGAGAGATCTGCTGCCTTACCCAGTGAGAGATCTGCTGCCTTACCCAGTGAGAGATCTGCTGCCTGACCCAGTGAGGGATCTGCTGCCTGACCCAGTGAGGATCTGATACAGTACCAGAGGGTCTGGCTGTCCTTTTATGAAGAGCTGCAGGATAAGGAGAGGATATAAATCTCATTAAGAGTGAGGAGATGGCTGGCAGGACGGCCCCAAACTGTCACCTCAGGCTGGAGTGGGTGTATGGCTACAGGGGTCATCAGTGCCGCAACAACCTGTACTACAGCGCGGCCAAGGAGATCGTGTACTTCGTGGCTGGAGTCGGGGTGGTTTATAACGCCCGGGAACACAAGCAGAAATTCTACCTGGGCCACAATGATGATATTATCAGGTACTTCTCTATACGTGGATACTTATTGTTTTAATAACACCGTATCCTCAAGTCACCCCTTAGCAGCCCTCACGTTATATCTGGTAGCATCATTGCTCTTCAGGTGTTGGGATACCATCAGATCACGAGGCTCTGGGTACGAGTTAATGTTACCCACGTCAGTACTTGGCTTTGAAGGAGCTTTCTTTCCATGGTTCAGCATAGGGGTTGGGTTGACGGCACATCCACCTTTATTGTATATTGGTATTTTGTTAGTTTACTGTTTAGTGGCTCTGCGGAAGTTGGGTTACCCTGCGCTCCCACAGTGCAGTCTGAGCGGGGTCCTGGCATGTGTGTGTATGATGGGATAGAACCACATTATGTTTCACACTATTTCCCTAGTTCCATGCACCCTTCCTGCAGATGAGACAGGTGTTGTCACACCCGATCTCTTTAAGGGCAGTTTGCATGTTTTTCTTGTTACTGTGATTATTGGGATATGCAGCACTTGACATTTTGGGATGATTCCTGCGTGGCAGGGGTTGGGTTACCATTCTGTAGCAGCATTGAATGAAGCACTATATACATATAACGGCCATTCTTCTTGTGTCGGTTTTATTTTATTTACCGGTATAAGCCACCCCACAGCTGAGAAAATTATTGCTTTTTCTGGAAGTGGAATACCATCAGATCACCACCTACAGTTAGGGATCATTTGGTTTTTGTTAACCCTTTCGTAAACAGGATCTTCTGGCCTTTCTGCTGCATGTACAGTATGTCTGCCATCAGATCACCCCATCTTCAGTTTTGTAACCACTCCCTTTTAGTATGAACTCCTATGTTATCTCATAACTGCAAACAGCACTTTCATTCTGTGTCTGCTTTGTTCCTAATCAGGGATGTCATGTGTTGGTAACCCAACTCCTCCAGTGTATTGTATCATTATATCCTCCTCTATATCTCTTTTAACAAATGCTGCTTTTATCATTGATCAAATGTATTACTCATTGGGGCCCAATTAGTACTAAAGGATCAAACCGATTGTTTGGAACAAAAATGAAACAACATGTCTATTCTTTTTGGGGATCTCTGCATAGCAGAGACCACATTTCAATGACACACCTACCTGGGCCTGCAAATTTCTGACATCTCTTAATGAACCAATATGATAGTTCTTTAAAGAAGCTGGTTTTAAGACTGTTACTGTATAAAGATTTTACAAATACATTTTTCAATCATACACACATAAACACACTCTTATATGTATGTTGTGTGTGTTTTTTGAAGAGGGAGATGCATTTACACAAACTTTTTCCCTTTTGATAACCATGTTATACACACTAGGCCAGGAATGGCGAACTCCAGCCCTAAAGGGCCACCAACAGGTCAGGTTTCCAGGATATGCCTGTTTCAGTACAGGTGGTGCAGTGGAAGACTGAGCCACCAATTGAGTCACATGTACTGAAGCAGGAATATCCTGAAAACTTGACCTGTTGTTGGCCCTTGAGGACTGGAGTTGGCCATTCCTGCACTAGGCTGATAAACGAAGGTGCTAGAATGGGAAGAGACACTGAATATTTTCAGCATCATATTATAAATTACTTGCATCCAGAGGCAGGCAGGAATCTCTGGCTCTGAAATGGTTAACGCATGTTATATGTGATGCCTTCGAATGACCAAGGTAACAGCAGCAGGAAGAGAATGTGAATGGAAACAATAATACTGTGACTGCACCTTCCATGAATAAACGCACAGCAGCTGGTCTGCGAGATGGTTCAGCACCAAAGGGTTGGAGAGCTCCCAGAGAAGCAAACAAACCCCATGAATGGAGCACATATTGTATGCCAGGCTGCCCGGATAAACCCATTATTATATGTTACTGGCTACACTTAACCCAGGCTGTGCTGGAAAAAAACTGTGTAGTGTGGCAGGCCTAGCTTAGTTTATAGGGATCCATGTTCAAACGGATAAGAAGCAAAAAGTGACACACTGCTCATTTGCATGTCATTACCCAGAAACCCTGGCTGCAGTGGAAGCATTATATGCTAAGAGATAATGAGGACAAGCAGGTTTTGTGGATGAGACATGTGAATGTGCTCACAGGTGGTATTTGTGTTTGCTGTACCCTGTACTGTGGAGAGTTTTTGTCACTTTGTTATTCACCATAACGTTCTTTGCATCTTTAGGGAAAAATAGATTTCACTCTCATTAACTTAGTACAGCTTAACCATTTAATGGTACTGCGTATCTCTGCACAGCCATCTACCCTTGAGCTCTTTTTGCTTAAAAAAAAAAAAAAAAGACTGAGTAACCCTTATTTATTTCAATTTATAGGCTTTCTATGTTGATTGTGTTTGGTACCAACTGCACTGACCATGATAATTAAGCAAGATACTTACCACACAGATTTGCTAACCTCTAACCCCACTTTGCTTTGCACTTCAGTCCATATATTGAAAACTGCCTGGTATTCAAGCCTGCAAACTCAACATCCTTCCTGGTACTCCACCCTGCATACCCAATACTCGTCTGGGTACTCACAGTTCACATACTGTACCTGACAATAGCAGGAGGATCTCCCATTCTTATCACACTACCATGAGTTCCTCTAACAGGAATAATGTGTTGCATTGCAGTGTCATCCACTAGTGACTGGATTTGGGGCCCTGGCCCTCTGGCTACGTGTTGGAGTAATGTATAGGCATGCCACTGCGTTTACCTGCATACAGGGCTAACATGAAGTAGAGAGGCATTGCTGGCATTTAGAACTGACTATTTTATCAGTCAAGACTGATGAAATTCATTCTGCTTTTATGGAATAATCCATTACATAGAATTTCACTGAGCAACTGTATTTTTCTTGGAAGCATAATCCTTTTCCATCTGGGCATGACAATCAGTGAGATTGCTTCTAACATATCATGAAAACAATATCTATGTTTGTCTGTCCACTATCTACCTAGCAACCATCTATGAAAAGTGAGAGTTATGTATTGCGGACAACACTGATATATTCAGACATCTCTTTGACCCATAATCTGCCAGAGTGGTTCAGAGTAGTGAATATAAAATCATTTTAGATTGACGTCAGATGATCAGCAGTCAAGCAATTGTTCCTGATTACCAGTTATTGACATATTGGTCCCATAATTCAAACTTCAGCTTTGTTATTAATGCACAAATATTATACCATTGCATTGAAACCACCATACTTTATATCCTAGTGGATTGTTCAGGGAGGAAATTAGCAAGGATGCAATTCATGAGAATGGCTTGAAAAAAAACCCAGAGCCCTTTTTATTAATGTCACTGACTACAAAATTGAATGATGCTTTCTATTAGAATAATTCCTTTTTATTATGTGGCAGTAAAGAGATTTCTGCCTATATTATATAGATTTGGGGGGGATTGTTTAAAATGACTTCCATCTTCTCTCAAGATATAACTGGATTTGGATTAAATACATATTCATTTGTTTTAATGGAGATGTAAAAATAAACTACACCGTTATACACAGAGTATTAGCAGCAGTGATTTGATGCCCTCCATTTTCCTTATTAATAATTATAATGACCAAGCATAAAGTTAAAATATATATATATATATATATATATATATATATATATATATATACACAAGACTCTAAATGTAAGTATACTGTAGCAATTTGTTTCATGACCTTGACTGTGATACAGTACATTTCTTTTATAGCTTTGCAATGATTGTCCTTTTACTCAGTGAGGTCGGCATTCTCAGAGAGCCTGGGGTTTTACTGTGGGCTTCATATGCTTGTATCCTTCATTGGGCAGAGAAAATCTGAGGTATTGCCTCTGGCCTCCTCCACTGAAGCGTTAAGGCGGAGGAGAGCTGTAATCTCGGCTTGTGGTATTTGGCCTTTATATTTATACATTTTTCAGATCTTCTGCAGTATTGTACATGCATCATTTTTATTATTTGGGAACTCTTATACTTACAGCTTTTTATGCATAAACCCATAAAGCACAAGTCAGTGTAAATCTTGATTGATTATGTTTGTTGAAGCCAATGTAGCACTTTATATTGATGTGTGACCTTTTGCGTCAACACGTTTCTTCTTGACCGCTATGTGATGTCACAGCAATTTTACCTTGAACGTGATCAAATATAGAAATGTTAGCTGGAATTTATTTCTACCCCGTATCACATTTTTGTTGTGCTTGAAAATGTAGTTAAAGTTTATCCCACATCCCCTGGAGCCGTTTAGTTAAAAAAATAAAAAAAATAAACTTAATTTGTCAATTACATTTTTCAAATGATTTTGACTAAGCATTACTGGAGCCAAAAAAATCTCCCGATCTGTCACATCTTCCATTCTCTTTTACTAAAAAAGACATTCCATGCTTTTGAATCCACCTGAAAATGAACAGACTGTAATACAAAATGATACAGAGACTAACAATGCATGAATATGTTGAGTATTTAACTTTCTCTAGTTATATACCCCAAGTAGCAGCCACCAATCTTCACTGTTGCCCTGATCTTTTGTCGTAGGAAAAACACATTATGAAAGAAAGCTACTAAATAGTAATACAGAGCCAAAATAATGTAAACTGATCATCCCATAGTTTCTAATTGTCTGTGTGTCTCCTTCGAGTTGATAACTGTGACTATGCAAATTTGGCAGAGCTGTGGGAGGGTTCGTAGTGTTTGGAGGTAATCTGTATAATTATGGCTTGTTCTTTCTCAAATTATATTTGCCTCTCTCAGTTTTGTCTCTTAAAACAATGTTTGGGTTATTGATCAACATGTACACTGCGCGTGATTGGAGCAGTTCTGCTATATACTCATGTAAAAGAACAACGTATTTTGGTGTTTCTGTGGCACTGCAAATAATGCCCAGATATAAAACTGCATGTCTCTGTGGGTGCTGCATTGCCAACTTGAGACAGTCTGGGCATTGATCCTTGAAGCAGAAGTACAGGCTGAATTCAATATATTTTGTTACACCTTATATACAGTTTTTAGTTTATTATTTATCCATGATCCTTTTCAGGATCCTTTATATTGTATTACTGGGTTATGTGGATTAACTCTATATAAGGATTCTCTACTATTGAACTATAGGCCACATGTTGACTAACTATGCAGTTTTTCACATGTATTAGTGATATCACCAGAGGAAGAGATATGTATGTGTAAAGACAAGCGACATAAACATATAACATACTATAGCACGCCAGAAGCATCACGTTCCCCATGCTTCATACTACCGGGACATTTTAGTTGCCTACTGATTAAACTAGTAATAATACTTTCCCCCTTTTTTTCTTATTATTTTTATATGTAAAGCGTGTGACAATGTACAATTGTACATTCTTACCTAAGCTGGCAATAGTTTGGTGCTCCTGTTATAAATCTGTAAAATCCTGATTGTGTGCCTACGGCTGTGATTATAGTAGGCGTGACGGTGCGTGCGATTTCGGGTGCTGCGAGAACACAGTACAGCAGCTGTTATGGGCTGGCCATAGTGCGTGAGTGCGATGGAGAGCGACCGCGTGGCAGATTTTAAACTATTTTGTTTTTTTCCGCGTGGTCGCCACGTCACATGAACGGTTCAGCCAATGAGGGTGACACAAGCCTGGTGACGCATCCACCTCACCTCCCCAATCGCCTCCAGCTCAGTTCACCCATCGCTCGCGGGATAGGCACGCGCAACGCCATGTGCTCCGTCGCGCACGCACCTACTATAGTTTTAGCCTAACAATCAATCCTCAGTCAGTGTAACTCAGCAGCTACAATATATCCTTATATTACTAAGGTAACATTATCTATTGTTACCGTTTACAATTCAAAGTGCTGGGAACATTGGCAACAAATTATCCCAAACAGGAAAGTGTTGCAAAGATCTTGCACTGCTGGGGAGGTGGGCTAAACCTGCTATAGAAATCAAAGGACGCTTTAAAACTGATTAAAAATTACATTAAGAGTTTAAGAAAAAAAGAAAAAACCTAGTCACTATTATGTAATACTACAGAACTGATTTATAAAAAGAAAAGGGCCTCCATTAGGTGACGGGTAAAATGAAAAAAGTACAAATATGCCTAACGATTGATATATTCCTAAAAGTGCAATTCTTGGTAATCAATGTATTTAACAATACTGCTGATGTCACTTTTAGGGTGTCTGAATCTCTGTGTATAGCTGTTTTTATTTGACTTTCTGCCTGGAAGTCTATGCAAATGCGATACTTTCCGTTCACAGCAGAGAATGGCCTTGCTGAGTAATAGCTAAAGCACATGTGTGATTACAGAAGAGTGTTCTGAGTATTCTTAGTGGTACTTTGCTCTCCAGTACCTTCTTCTCAACGGCCTCTCTGCAGCGATGGCACGTGTGACTGACCTGCTAATGGTAGAATGCCAGCAGTACTCAGTATGACGAGTACCTGGCAAGGGAATGAAATGACACACTTGTTACTTGCGTTCACCATGCAGCTGTATAATCTGAAGCCTGAAGAAGAAAATTGTTGTACTTGAAGATTCATACATTAATTTCCCGAGCCTACTGACCTCATTATACGTTACTGCTGCCTATCGCCTCTGCAATGTAACTCTGGCAGCGAAGGGTTAAAAACTGCTCAGCGACCAACCAGATACTTATCATGACCTGAATGACTTTAACTGGCCCATCACTCCTGAAACCAAATATTCATCTCACTTAATGTTCTTGCCATCGTTTGCTTGTGTTAGTGTCACATTTAGTTTGTTTTTCATAGATGTAAGAATTTGGTTCCAAACTCATTTATTTTATAATAGTTTATTTGGCTGTGTTCCAGCGCGCAGAATATCTAGTGCAACATCTGCTCTTTCAGAGTGGATTAGCACAGGTTACAGCTGATGCCCGGCAGTTTTGGGTCATCGTGCGGATCTAGCATAGAGATGATTTCTCGAATCAGAAGTTCCATTTAGCAAGGTATGTTTAATATGTCATACATTCAAAGCCAGCTCCTACGTTACCCTTCTTCTGATGTTTTTGTTTTGTAATACAGAAGTACAGACCTGCACAACGAGGATTTCACATATTCCCATAAATAAGATGAATAATATTCATCTCACGTATTCCCATAAATAATAACGAAGACCCAGATTTACGAAGCAGTGTTCTGTGCCCAAAGTAGAGTTTACCTTTTTAAGGGCTTTCCTTAAAAATAGACAGAGCTGTTTGTACTACAGGTTTTCCCATTTCAGCCACAACAGGTCTTATGTTCCAGGCAAACAGACTTTGTGGTGCAGAATTGGTGCATGTCAAACTACATTTCTTTTGTGCTATGTTCTAAGCGCAAATTTCTCTATCTGCACCGGCTGTGTCAAGAATCATTTTTGCCATTTGTTTTAGATCACGGAACTGTCGTTAAAATGTAAATAACGTGCTAATAAATAATATTTCTGTGCACCCAAACAATTAACTTGATATAAACCCTTAGAACAGGGGTGCTCAACTCCAGTCCTCAAGACCCACCCAACAGGTCAGGTTTTATGGATAGCCCTGCTTCAGATTGCGCACCCCTGCCTTAGAATACTATTAATAATGTTAGCACAGAATTCTTAAATCTTTATGAACCCAGAAATGTATGTGACACAGCACAGACGTTTCATTATATAATAACAATAGTTTGTTCTTGTATAGCGATGCTAGTTTTACGTAGCGCTTTACAGAGACACTTTTGCAGACACTGGTCCCTGCCCTGTAGAGATTACAATCTATGTTTTTTTGGTGCCTGAGGCACAGGGAGATAAGGTGACTTGCCCAAGGTCACAAGGAGCTGACACTGGGAATTGAACCAGGTTCCCCTGCGTCAAACTCAGTGCCAGAGTCGATGTCGTTACTCACAAAGCCGCTCCTTCTCCCTAGGTAAGAATTTTTTATGCAGTATGACTATTATGAAAAAAAAAATTATATTAACTAATACTAGTTATAAATAAAAACAATACACAATGTTTTTATTTAAATTGTATCAATCTGGTATTCAACATGAGGGATGTGAAGAAAGAATTTTAAACATTATGCGTCACATGAATGAATTCTTCATACAATACAGATTGTTTGAAAGTTCATATTACGTTTTAGCACTAATAGTTTGAAGCACAATAAGATGTGTATGACCTTGAGAATTGACCTTGAGAATTGACCTTGAACATGTTCCAAACCCTCTTGGTATTAACTGTCGGCGTTCGTCTTTCCCTGCATTATGCCTACTTTGGGAAACCATACCTCTCAGCGGGGTTGGTTTGACTTAGGAAAATTAGGGTCTGTAAATAATATCCTTTAAAGTCCGGATTGTACTTATGATACTGCATGGTCAGCAGCTTTTCTTATTTAGGCTAAATGTAACACTATTATAGACAATGGCTATGTCCGTCACTAACCGTTTCTATGCAAGTGGTCACCCTGCTGAATTTTGACGGTTGAATTGCCCCACTTCTCATAATATTTCGATCATTTACTTTTGCCTTTGATGTTCTGTCTTTTTATAGAGAGCAAGAGGTTAAACAGCTTTTATTGTTCTTTCATACTGTCGCAAAACATTTTTCAATGAAGGCCAAGATTTCCAACCCAGGAAAAAAATAATAATTGTCCCAAAGTTTACAACGATGCCGGCTAATTTCCCGCTGGGAACTTGCTCAATGATGTTAACTTCTTGCAGAAATCAAATGAATGTACGGTATGAACATGCAATGGTTATTTGCAGGGCCACCGATGGGGGGAGAGCTGGGACAAGTGTCCGGGGCCTGGTGGCTCTGGGGGCCCGGGAGGCCAATGATGAGTTCGGCCCGCCCGGAGATCTGGCCCAACTTTAGTGTCGAGCCGCAAGAGCCAGATTTCCCAAGCTGTGGTTCCCTCTGTTGCAAACTCCCTCCTCTCCCTGGTGCACCTGACCGGTGCCGGAAGTTTGGGCCCGTCCAGAAGTCGGGCCCAACTTCCACATCCACCCACGGTGCCCCAGCTCCCTTCCACAGTGGGGCCCTTCAACAGTGGTGGCCCACCCAAGGTAAAATTATTAGGAGTGGTGAAGGGGGCTGAGAGTGAGGTCAGAGTGAGATTGGGGGTAGCAGAGTGAGATTGGGGGTAGCAGAGTGAGAGAGAGCCGAGAAGAGTGAGTGAGATAGGGGACAGGGGGAGTGAGTGAGGGGGAGAGGGCAAAGAGTCGCTGATAGGAGGTCCCTGATGGATACTCCAGTCCTGGGCACAAGGAAAGATGTCTGAGGCCTAGGTTATTCATGCAGAAGTGCTGTCTTGCTCCCTGAGACTGCTGCTTTGGATATGTACACTCACTACAATGTGTTTTTATGCCCCAGTTCTTGTTTCCACCCATTCACCCCCAAATGAACACGCTGCAATATAAAACAAATCTGCGAATGGCTACACACTCCCAACCCCCTGAAACACCTTCCACAAAATAATCCTACAAACCCTCAATAACAACTATTGGACCTCATGTTCTGTAACACTATCTGACTACCCGCAGAGAATCAGGACAGGCACCTTTCAGAGATAGTCAGATCATCTTTGCCTTCTGTCTCTCCATTCCATTTGTAAAGACACAGAGCGGTGCTTGGAGCATTATTGCAGGGGGCTCAACTCCAGTCCTCAAGACTTCCCCCCCCCCCCAAGAGGTCAGGTTTTAAGGATATCACTGCTTCAGCACAGGTGGCTCAATCAGTGGCTCAGTCGAAGACTACATTACCTGTGCTGAAGCAGGGATACCCTGAAAACCTGACCTGTTGGCGACCCTTGAGGACTGGAGGTGCCCACGCCTGCTTTATAGGAATCTGCGGTAACAAATGTCCCCAAGCAGTAATGACTTCTGGCAGGGACGTCTCTATGGTACGGAAGGACACATACTGTACTTCTAAGTGAGTGCTAATGCTTTAAAGGGGTGAGAATAAATATCTTTTGTGTAAGTGAAATCATATTAACGCATAAAAATATTGGACCCATATATAGTTCTCTGCACAGTCATAGACCAAAGCAGTCTGTGCTGAACAATATTATCGCCATTGGGCTGAAGCAGCAGCTCAATGGGAAGAAACATTACCCTTTGAAGTGGGTGTTCCTGGTGGGAATCTCACTGTCCACTCTCCTTGTGCAAGTCACCTTTATCTTCCTGTGCCCCAGACACTACAAATTAGATTGTAAACCTCTTCGTTGTCAAAAAGAAGGCATAACGGTAACCCACCTAAAAAGTGCCTGGATGCTGATCCGAGGATAACATATTTTTAGGACAGGAATTCCCTTACAAATTCTCATGCTGTTTATTGTGGAGTCATCGTTAAGAAACAACGTTACGAGGCACACAGGGCTCTTCGCCTGGTCAGTAATCGGCGTGACGCCACAATAAACAGCATGAGAATGTCTAGTGGGGTGCCTGTCCCTAAAATATGGTATCCAAGGATCGGCATCCAGGCACTCTTTGGGTGGGTTACTGTTACTTCTTTTTGACTATTGCATTTAGTGCATTTAGTGTGGCCAGGGTTTAGCACACTTTACTCATTTCAGCTTTTTCCGCCTAAAATATCCTTCTTTTTGTGATGTATTTTTCCAGCTAAATTCTACACTATATGAAAAAATGAATATATATAATTATTATTATTATTATTATTTCAGCCGGTTATTACTGCATTTTCCATAATCGTATAATTATCCGGTAGGAAGCCACATCTACCGGTTTCACCCGCACATTACTACAAAGGGGAAGATTTCACATAACCGGGAAATGATCGCACGACACGGGGGTTCCTTTCGAGTGTTTGGTTTAGGGAAAATCTATGGGTAGACCCCATCACAATGTACATGCTGCACTTTATTATTATACCTATTATCACTATACAGTTTCAATCATGTTCTCGAGAAAATAGATCTTAAATCATCTCCAATCTGCATAAATTATTCCAAAAATGTTACTTTTGTGTTGCGTCTGTTGCTTTTTAACCCATCATAAATAACCAATAAAATGGTACCAAAATGAAACATCATTAGATGTTAGGTCGGTGAAATACGGCACTGGGGAACGGACTCATCACCATTTTTGCTTAGTCCCCAATCATGATTTTGGCATTTCCTTTCTCCAAGTGGGAAATACTTTAGAACAGAGGGGCTCAACTCCAGTCCTCAAGAGCTACCAACAGGTCAGGTTTTAAGGATATCCCTGCTTCAGCACAGGTGGCTCAATCAGTGGTTCAGTTGGTGACTGAGTTGGCCATGCCTCTTTCATTACATTAGAATAAGGGACCTGTTTTGTCATTTGAAAACATAGCAAGATCTTGATGATCTTCCCCCCTATATCATCAAGTTAAGGTGACCTAACTTACTTCTCCTCTGCTAGGGAAGTCTGCACCATACATTGCTCCATAACTCTCTGGCATTTCATGTGCCTGTCAACTGACTCCAGGTCACCGGTGTGATTGTAATCCAGTCCTTTGTTTCATCAGATCTTTCCTTAAGATACAAGAACATCATATGGACTGGTACTGGGAACTCAAAACCAGGACTTGATCGTTATCACACTTTTGACCCAAGGCCACTTGCAAATGAACAAAGCTACGGTTTGTTTTTTGAAAGGATAATCTTCATCCCAGCATTTTGTAACAATTCTTTTTGGTGATCCAAGAGTTTTGCATTGATATCATAGGAGTGTTTTTTTTTTACCAAAACAAATATAGCATCTTCAATTTATAATGCTCTCCAACCCCCTGAAGATCAGGATATGAGGAGGTTACTAATTATATTTTGAGGGTTTTTGTGTGTATGTGCTTTGAATGTATTAAAAGTAATGAAGGGCTTAATTGTATTTTGCTTTTTTGTCATGCACAAAAATGCCTAAGAAAATGTTTAGGAAAAGGTCACTTCTTTGCCGTTCCTCTTTGCTTTATAAGTTCCTTGTTTCTCTGATGACAGATGGAAGCTTCTACATGGTGCTGTACTGTATGTGGCTCACCTGGACAGCACCAAAAAAGCTTCATGCTTGAAAAGGTGGAGCTGCACCAGCAAAGCAAAAACAAAGTATACAAATACAATACAATACGGCAGGGGAACGTCTTGTTAACAACAATAATACAATTTAAATAAAAATGTACGGTAGGTGTTCTAAACAGACCCAAATGCTATAAAGAGATGGGATCCTTCCATGCTAATGCACTCAAATAAGCCTTACATTGTGACAAGGAGTTTTATTTAGTGCATTAGTAAGGATCTCTCTTCTATTTATAGCATTTGGGTCTATCTAGCCTCATCCTGCCCGTGCACCACCCCTAGATTACATATATATTCTATATATGGAATCCGGGGAGCAGGAACAGCCGCTGTTTGTATACAGGCGGTCCTGGTTATCCAACACAATGTGTTCTTGAAAATAGCGTCGGATAATGAATCGTCGTAAAGCAAAAGCCAATTTCTGACCATTGGTTTGCATTATAGAGAGTCTGATATGAGCGTTTGTGAGCATCGGATAAGGCGTTTTGGCGATGGAAAACTGCCATTGATATGTATTATAAAGCAGAATGGCTCGGCTCCTGTTCTCAAGATCCTCCAACAGGTCAGGTTTTAAGGATATCCCAGCTTCAGCACAGGTGGCTCAGGCAAAGATTGAGATACCTGTGCTGAAGCTGTGATATCCTTAAAACCTGACCTGTTGGGGGGGCTTGAGAACCCCTGTTATAAAACATCGGAAAGCAAGGGCCGTCTGTTTTAAAAGTAAAAAATAAATACGTCTCTGTTTGTACCCAGCGAGAGACATTTTTACCTAGATCAATAGAGGCTGACGGCATGTAATGTAAATAAACAATTAGCCACCACTACAGATTTAAGTAGATGGACATTCAGTTTTACTTGTAGCTGCAGCTTTCTTTTCCTGATGAGCAGGTCCATAGATTCACCCACCCTGAAACCCATCGCAATGTACGTCACCAGAGAGATTACACCGCCTGTCCCCGCAACCTAACCATTTACACATCGATGGGAACTCCGGGGTGGATTCTGATTTGCTTGGGAGGGCAAGTGTGATGAAAATGGGAGTCTCCGTCACAGCGAGGGTGGGCGCGGAGGACATGACCTTCATATGTAAAGCAAATGGTATATTTGTTGGCCTTGGTTTGGCTGTCTAGTCTGAGTATAAAACCCCAGGGCTGTCCTCGTTATTCATCTCATTCCTCCATTAGATTGTAAGCTCTTCGGGGCAGGGACTCCTTTTCCTAAATGTCACATTTATGTCTGAAGCGCTTCTTCCCATTATGTATTATTTGTTATTTATGCGATTGTCACGTGTATTACGGCAGTGAAGCGCTGTGTACATTAATGGCGCTATACATACATTTGCACAGGGTCGCAAACAGGGGTCCCCTGATTGACAGACTGCATCCTCTTTCATTGGTTTCTTGCAGTGCATTGCAAGCGATTAACCTCAAGATGACACTTCTCACAAACCTGCTCAAAGTCCCTTTATGAATCTCATTGCCTTTCCCCCTACTAAAAATATTTGTAAGTTTATAAAATGAGGACGTCTTGTCCACCTGGAAATGTGGAGGCAGATGGTCAGTGTAAGAGCTCCAAAGTCTGTAAGATCTAGAGCTGTTAACACAGAGTGTGTGCTGTTATTGCTATTGCAACTCCTGCAGTGCCTCTTCAGCACGGCAGCTGAGGCACGAAGGATACAAAGAAGATTTTATTCCTAGTTTATGTACGGCATATGTTTCCATGAACTGTGCGTATATTGTCTTCAGGATCCCACTGATATCTCCTGTATGTCACATACTTTTTCTACGGCCCCGGGCGGATTGGGTTCTGCATTCTCCAAATCCTTGACTCATGACTAAATAATGAGCACATGTTCAGCTGCTGATTGCTACTTCCTCCACAGTAGACCCTGCTTTACAATTACCTACTGCTCTCTAGTACTTCCACCATCATCACATGCTGATTCTGTGACCATATGAACAAATCCTGGAGAAGATATGCTGAGCTTTAATGTTAAGACTTTGAGGATTAAGGTTCTCAACCATATGTTACATGATGCAGATTCACGGGTTCCTTTTCAGAAACCCCCAATATTAAGTATGTGTGTGTGTGTGTGTTATATATATATATAACGGATTTTCTGGCCTGGCCTGACCCACCCAATCTCACATTGGCCCCTGTGGTCTAACCAGCCCCCATTACAGTGTAGTGTCTGGTGGTGCACCTGTTGGTAACAGGACTCCTGAGTCTCCCGCATGATGTTGTGTGGGGATTGCCAACCCAGACAGGCAGCTGAGGTTGTGTACTTGAGTCCTACCTATATCCAGTGCAGCGCCTCCACCTCATCAGGATCCCAGCGTCTGCTTGTGGATGGTCCTGGTGAGGAACTCCTCTGTGGTGCACTCCTCTGTGTAATCACTCCACACTTACACACGAGGGTATGATTTAACAAGATCATCTTTATTGCGATGCGGTGGGCCAGCTGCCCCTCACAGCGGTTGTACTCAGCCGCTCATAATCACCGCACTTCCCTTTGAAAGGTGTCTTTTCCCAAATTGGTGGATTCCCTGTCTCCCCTTAGAGAGAGATTCCCTGTGCCAGGTCCCTGGTCACAATCTTATGAGCTGCATTCTCCCAAGTCTGTACTCAGACTTGCTCTTTATTCCAACTACTACAACCAACCAACTGAACTCCTTTCATAACCTAACTTTTGAGCAGTGCTGTGCCTTATATATACTCTGGGGGCAGGCACAACTTTGACATCACTAATTATGGATTCAGGGTATGTGGCCACTCCCATCCATACATAGGGCACCTCACCAGGGTGTGAGGGCAAACCTCCATAATTACTGCTGGCATGCCCATAACTTACCAGGCCTTACTGTCAGCAGGAGAGATGACTGTAATCCATTTTACAATTGATAAGAGACAAAATCAAATCCCAGCATTCATTACTCAATTTAGTGATACACATTATAACGTTAGGAAAATTCTGCAAAAACATTGGGGTATACACTACCGACACACTTTATTGAAGTGTGGTCGGTACCGCAAGCCGGGAAATCTCCCGGCTTGCTAGTGGCCGCCCCTCGGCGTGCCGCGCGTCATAGACGCGCGGTCACGCGTCATCGGGAGCGTGCGCCCCCTGCACGCGTGTCCAGGGGCTCCCCGAGGGAGCCCTGGTGTCCCGCGATCGCGGGACAGCGGCAGGGGGTTCCGGGGGACCCGGCGGACCCGGCAGCGGTAGGGAGAGCGCCCCGATCGGAGGGCACTCTTCCGCTGCTTCGGCGTGCGCCCGTCACACTCGGGCGCGCGCCAGGCTACTGCTGCGGCACAGAACGGGCAAATGCTCGAATAAACTGTGCCGCAGCAGTACTAAAAGCAGATCCCATTTTGGGTCCCCAACTAAAGTCCAAGCCTGGGATAGTGTTTAAACGTGCACCTAACCTTAAACATATGTTGGCCCCGAGTCAAGTCTCCAGAGAAGTCACCGCATCTGGAGACATTAAAACACGTTTGGGAATTAAGGGCACTTATAAATGCGGAAAGTGTAAAGCGTGTAACCATATCTGTCAAGGGAAAACGGTTACGTCAGGAGTTACTAAAAATGTCTACAATATAAAGAGCTTTATTAATTGTCAGATGACACATGTGGTCTATGTCTTACAGTGTAGCTGTAATTTACAGTACATTGGCAAGACCAAAAGACCCCTGAAAATGCGCATGTTAGAACACCTGAGAAATGTTAAAAACATACCAAAAATAATAGCAAAAGGTATGCCACTCACTCCGCTTTTAAAACACTTTAAAGAAGTGCATAATAACGAACCAGGCTGTATTACATTTAAGGGACTTGAGAGTGTATCACTAAGTAGTAGACAGGGAAACAGAGAGAATCATTTATTAAAACGTGAGCAATTTTGGATCTATGAAATGTTAACTAGACATCCTAATGGTTTTAATGAACTCATTGAATTAACTCCTTTTTTAAGATAATGATTTTATAACATTAATTTGTATCAGCATTTCTTTTGTACATATTTTTACATATTTTTTGTTTATTTCTCCCTTTTTTCCCCCTTTTTAATATACATTATATCACCATGTTCTGTTAATATTGTTAATATAGTATATGTGTATAGACGTGGTATTAGAGGTCATATATGTATATTCTCATAAGGGTGTTGGTTATGATCAACTTTATGTAATATAAACAATCCATGCATCCCCTATATGAGTATGATCACACTCTGTTGCCTAGTATCCTTTATTATAGGTTACATCAAGAGCGTACATCAAGGGTGTTCTTTTCAGGGGGCCGTCCTATTTGACTAGCTGCCGCCTATAAATGCTCGCGGATGACGCTGTACGTGACCTCCTGACGAAGCACGTGGTGCGAAACGTGTAGAGGTCAGGACAGGTCATCCTGCGCGTGTTTGCTGGCAAGCTGTGACGGAGCCTGCAGGAGACAGCAGCGGTGTTTTCCATCTTCGCGGTGCCGAGATCCGGATCCTCTGCAGTCACCGCGAGCCCGCTTCCTGTCTCAGTGTGAGTGTCCGTCTCCCCTTGCCAGTTGTTTAATCCTATGGCGGTTTTATCACAAATCGTTAAATAGTTTTCTTTCATGTTTGTTTCATGTTTTATTCCTTATATGCATTTTTATTGTAAACTGTATGCTGTGCAGCTTAGGGTTTAGTTAGAATTGGAGGTACTCTCTAATAATACTGAGCTTTAGCCTCTTAGCCTTTCATCTGAGGTGGGGTTGGATCCCCTCAGTATCTGTGTACATTTTTAATAAATTACCTATTACTAATCCCTGGTGCGCATTTGTGCATTTTTTTCACCTTGTTTTGCAGGGTGCCCTCCCCCCTTTTCAGGGGGGATCACCTTGAAGTAGGAGCTTTTGGGGAGACGCTCTATGTGCATGCTGCAAAGGGACTATCCACATTTTAATACAGCACGAGCGCTGAATATCCTGCTTTTTCTACTCTCCATTTTACAGTATGGTTACATTCTCCCCCTGGTGAATCCCACCGTCCCGGCTGGGACCTAAATTTGAAGTACCTTTCTTCAGGAAGCACTGTAAAATAAATGACATACATAATTAGTCACAACATTGACAGATCCACAAAACATTTTGCGCCAAGCAATCCCTGACCAGCAGCCACTAACTTACGCAACAGCCATCCTGTTCCCCCTAATAATAGTGACGAGGGTCAGGTTTCTTAACTTCCCGACCCCCCATGTCCAGGACGGTCACACTATAATCACGTGGCAACCCCCTTTCAGGCCGATACACCACTTTATGCATATAGACATTCCTGCCTATACTCCACACCCGCATAAGGTGCGCTATCCTCTCCTCAGCTCCCCTTAATGGCACCCCCCTTATTTACCATATACTCCTCTATGGTCTCTCGCAACCACCTGTCCCTATTGTCCTCGATCTCCTGCATGAGGGGTTCCGGAACGTAGGGATATTCCAAGCCATGGGAATACTTGTACTTGGCGGTAATAGCCCTCTCAGCCCGGCTGCGCCGAGTCAAATTAGCATTCCCTGCCCTCCCTGGCAACACCCATGACAGGGGCTCGTCTGGGTCCATGGGGTCTGTCAGTATACTGGGACCCTTGGGCTCTATACTGCCGTGACAGATTTGAAACCACCGCTCCTGCATCTCCTTTTGCCGCTTCTCTGCGGTAAATTCTCCCTTAGCCCACCAGTAATCTACCACATCCTCCCTTTGTAGTAGGAACCGAGTGCGGTCCATCCATCCCACATAACCCTCGAATAATGGGGCCCACCACCGGGTCTCCCTAACCTTCTCGGGCTCTGACTCTAGGGAATCTCCCTCCTCTGTGTCCCCCCAGGGAGACACCCCCGATGTCCCAGTAGATCGGGGCTTAGGCCACCCCACACGCTTTGGCCTTTCCTCTAACTTCACGATCGCCATGCTAGAGCTCCAACTAGACATGGATGCCTCCCCCGAATAGCCTCCACCCACCGACCCATCATCGGACGTATAACTCGCCAGTCTCTTCCCAGTCCGTTCCTCCGAAGTTCCCTGGGACCCTCCCGACATTCCCAAACTGGATGAGGACCCACGGGAAAAGGTGACTGGGACAGGGGCTTTATCTAGGGCATGGGGTTTGGGCATATGGACGGGCAAATGGTATCCGCGGGGTTCCGACCTGCTCTCTACCCTTAGATTGTCCAGGATCACTGCGAGGACTCTCCGCTGGCTGAGCCTCACCCTTCTTGACTCTCCTCACAGCCTGCCAGCTCTTTGTTTTCACAGGTGATCGGGAAGCACTGCCCGATCGCCGAGGCGTTGTTGTCATCTCTCCGGTCGTTCCGCTACCTCCGCCGGAAGTGATGTCATCACCGGAACCGGAAACTCCGCCATCTTGGGATGGATCCCCATGCGGGATCTCTTCTTTCAGGACGACGTCCGGAAGTTCCGCTGCCTTCTCTTGCGCCGCCTGGGCCTGACACCGCCTCTCCTCCACGGATGCCGTCACCGGAGCCTGGTGAGAACAAGGGCTGCTCTTACCGCTCCGCAGGGTGGGCGTGGATCGCCCGTCACCGCTGGACCCGCCGGTCCCAGGAATGGAAGGACTTCGTCTCTCGGCCTTCCGCTCCACTGGCGACACCCGACTCCTCTCACCAATACTCCCGGTAAGTGGTAATTTCCTCCCGTTTTCACCACAGGATACTGCCAAGGGCCGGATCACTGCACCGGACGACACTCTGGGTTCCTCATCGGAGGAATCTGCTTCCACTCTGCTCGGGGTCACCATTCGTGGCGACCGCCTTTTAGTCTCTCGATCGGTACGCTGACCGACCATTCCTTTCTCCTCGGGCTCGGCTTTAACAACCGGCCCCGATCCCTATTCTCCGGGATCTGCACCTTCCTTCCACAGTGCACCGGGGGACCCGGCGGACAGCCTAGCCATATCCCCCGTTGGTTCGATAGTCTGGATGGGCACAAATGTAGGCATAGGCCACAAGTACTGTGTACCACATTGCGGGCAGCGCGCCGCTGTGCCCATGGTACCGCCGGGTAGCCTGCATTGTAGGCAGAGGCACACCACAGTCTCGGTGCCCGTCACCCTAATCACCAGTAAGCCTCCTGGTGCTGAATAGGGTTGAGTGGAGACCATCGTAGTTGCTTCTTGTGGACAAGCCATTGTCTTAGTAGGAGTTACTTGCAGCAGCGGTCTGTTCTGTGCACTGGCTCCGCGTGACTGACAAGCAGGGGTTGAGTTGCCAGCCACTCCCTTGACTAGCTCCACCCTCATCTGACAGAGCTGGAAACCACCCCCACTAGTAGCCATAATGGGCGGGTCCCACAGCTTAATAGGATGTCCTTTAATTGAGGCCGCACCTTTCACAGTCCTGGAGGGCGCGGCCACAGCTTTCGCGACATTACCCCCAACAGGGTGGGGTTCTTTCTTTGGCGCCAATCCCAGCCAACTGTCTGCAACTTTTGCAACTGCAGAATTCTCTGCAACGAGCCCACGCGGTCTCCCAGGGAAGCGGGAGCCGCCATCTTGGTTTGCTTTTCCAATCACTTTAGCTACTGAGGTAGCTTTTTGTATAGCGCTCACCGGCTGGCAAGCAGATCCTACTTTTCCACCTCCCACAATCACAACGTCCTCATTACTGTCCTCCAGGGTAGCACCCCGTGGTCCTAGGCAGGACCAAAACGGTGCGGCCACAGCCTTAGCACCACTCCACAGCAGGCTCGTGAAAGTCATTTCCGTAGCATGCTCTTCACCCGCACACACGCCATGTGCGCTCTCTCCATTACCCTCCGTCCGCCATCTTGGACCTTCCGCACCGCGCGGATCCTCCATTCTTGCGGTCGCCATTCTTTCACTGTACTTTATGATTATTGTACATGGAGCTCCTCTCTGCGGGGCAGCTACCACACCGGTACAATAAAGATTACCTTGATGCACCACCTTGTGTACCTAATGTAGGCTGGACTCGTGTTTGCACTACCTCAGGCTAGGCTCACTCTCTCTGTGTCTGCTGTATCTCCTTCCTCCCAGTCTGTGCTCCCTTCGGTAAGTGGTCTGGAATGGGCTAGAGTACTCTGGCTCTTCCATGCAGTACTTGGGCGTCTACCTACTGTTGGCTAGCCTAGCGCAGACCCTCTCCAGAATTCCTGACCACGTTAACAGGCTATCCCTTTAGGCATCCTACCAACTAGCACTGCCTCAAGGTGACTAGGACAGCTATAGCCCGGCTCCAAACCCCCAACTCCTTTCAGGCCCCTAGGTCGTCCCTGTGAACTGACAAACCCCATCAGCCCCGACTACCCCTAGGTCCTTCCCAACGCAGCACAAAGTGGCAGCAGACACTCTCCCTGTTTCCAAGTGACCTAGCAAAAGCCTGTCCTGTTGACAGGTATACATATATCTCAGCAGCGCCTTCAAATGTAACGGATTTTCTGGCCTGGCCTGACCCACCCAATCTCACATTGGCCCCTGTGGTCTAACCAGCCCCCATTACAGTGTAGTGTCTGGTGGTGCACCTGTTGGTAACAGGACTCCTGAGTCTCCCGCATGAGGTTGTGTGGGGATTGCCAACCCAGACAGGCAGCTGAGGTAGTGTACTTGAGTCCTACCTAGATCCAGTGCAGCGCCTCCACCTCATCAGGATCCTAGCGTCCGCTTGTGGATGGTCCTGGTGAGGAACTCCTCTGTGGTGCACTCCTCTGTGTAATCACTCCACACTTACACACTAGGGTATGATTTAACAAGATCATCTTTATTGCGATGCGGTGGGCCAGCTGCCCCTCACAGCGGTTGTACTCAGCCGCTCATAATCACCGCACTTCCCTTTGAAAGGTGTCTTTTCCCAAATTGGTGGATTCCCTATCTCCCCTTAGAGAGAGATTCCCTGTGCCAGGTCCCTGGTCACAGTCTTATGAGCTGCATTCTCCCAAGTCTGTACTCAGACTTGCTCTTTATTCCAACTACTACAACCAACCAACTGAACTCCTTTCATAACCTAACTTTTGAGCAGTGCTGTGCCTTATATATACTCTGGGGGCAGGCACAACTCTGACATCACTAATTATGGATTCAGGGTATGTGGCCACTCCCATCCATACATAGGGCACCTCACCAGGGTGTGAGGGCAAACCTCCATAATTACTGCTGGCATGCCCATAACTTACCAGGCCTTACTGTCAGCAGGAGAGATGACTGTAATCCATTTTACAGCATGGTTACATATATATATATATATACATATACACACACACACACACACTTAAGTACCTCCCCTGCGTAGGTGAGAGAGCTACCAGGGGATGAAGTCCCGAGTGATATTGTTTGCCACGAGTTTCTGTCGAGTAACCAGCGTGTCAGTGTCTGACTTATTATTGTCCAATAAAACACTTTTTTGTTTATAAAGCGCCAATGCTTGTTACATTCAAGCACCCACCCCAGCCTATGCATATACACACACACACACACACACACACGACTACATTATTACCAACTCTGCAAGAATTAAGGAAGCCAGAGGTGTGGGAGATATTTAGTACAGCAGTGGGTTTGCGATTACCATTTTGGCTGCCTGTCAAGTGTCATTGACGGCTGTCATGCCACTGCTGTCCAGGAAGCTACAGTATATATAGAGCACACACCACAGACAACCTTAATGTATTCTCATACCAGACTCTATATTTAGATTCATATTCCATTTCAAGTTGTATAATCATTGTCCTGACTATATCCAATGTGTTTGAGGTTCAATAGAATAGTTTGGGTTTGTGTTGCATATTTGTAATGTTTCTGGTATTATCATTGCATATTGATGGTGGATGTAGCTCTGCTGTCAGTGTTACAACACGCTAAGGGATCCCTGGAATTCCCCTCCTTAGCCTAGCTGCTCCAGTACTGAAGTGGGACCGGTAGGCACTATAGATATTTAGTTAATCATGTCTGCTCCAGTGGCCTGTAATTGGTATTCTGGGGAATACAAACTGGTTTAATGCAACAGTGACACATGAAGAAGACGTTTAACTTTGGGAGATGAAAGGAGGGTTTTCTCGGCTCTGTGGAGATAGCAGGGATGGCAGATCTGTGCAGAATGAAAACGTTGTATTAATATTACTGAGGGCTTCTGCAGAACATCTTTGCATTATTCATGGGGTGTTGTATCTATCTCTGGGGACGGCCTGTTGCATGGGACACCCGTCTGTACATACAATGCAATTTGTCTTAGTCTGAGATAAAAGGTCTGGCAGCAAAAGGAGACATTTCTTTAATTAGTCATTACCCTGTGGTTGCTTAATCCCATAACTTCTACTTTGTCATGACATCATAAATAAAACCATTCTGTGGTTTATCGAACAATCTGATCTGAACGCAAGTTTAGTGTAAGCCATCTCCCATAATCCTCCATTAAAAAAGGCCTTCTAGAATTCTTGCCTAATAAATAATATAAATATGTATGTAATATAAATAATATAATAATGTCCAATAAAGAAAGCATAACAAACAAGCAGCATCTAAACTTCTTTATTAGCTCAAAAATGAGCTCTCTTTCATTTCCGTGGTATTGGGTTAGGTGTGGAAAAGCTCTCGGTTTAAGCACCACTTTTAGTTTTTAGTTTAAGCACCACTGTAGTCGCTACAATGTGATGCTAAATGAACGTACATTGTATTTATTGGGGTGATGTTTCAGTGACGACGGTCATTGTGTCACTTTCCAGAGCAGTGTGTTCCCGGCCTAACCTGGCACCAAAGGAGGATTATTGGGATCTCTTGGGTTTCTCGTTCACATTTCTTGTCTTGTTTTCATAGTTGCGCAGATAATGTTATTTGTTTCATGTTTGTTACGATCCTCCCCATTCCCCCCCGGTCTAAGAACACATTGAAGTTTCTCTGAACAAACGGAGCCAGAGTCGCAAACTCCCTTTCCTTGGTCCGGCTTTTCCCCCAGGGCTCTATCGTCCTTTGCAATTGTAATCAGCGTGAGCTTTACTTAAATAAGCTGCGGCATTAATCTCACTTGCAGCCGGCCTGACAAGGCTTTTGTCATGTGTGCCGTATTTAAAGCACAGCGCAAGCTATAAAATGCAATTTCGGATGGCTGCCACATTTGTCTGTGGTCTGGTGCACTTCTGTCTAAATCAAGGGCCACCAACAGGTCAGGATATCCCTGCTTCAGCACAGGTGGCTAAATCAGTGCCGGCTTCAGCACAGGCAGCCGGGATATCCTGATAACCTGACCTGTTGGTGGCCCTTGAGGACGGCTGTAGCTCACCCTACTCTAGATTTATTCCTCTTGGATGATAACACTTTTTCTTTAAGAGGGTAGTATTGCCAAGTAATGTGTTGCAGCCCCCATTGGCAGAGAGAAGGAGATAAGAAGGGGTTAATGACAAACACATGCCGATTGGCCGCAGAACGGAGAATGTACAGATGACCGTGTTGCACAGAATTGTCTCTCTGATAAATTCATTGTCTGCAGGGCTGTCATCCGTCCGTGGTAATACTGCACCTTTTATTGCAGATTCTCCTGTCTGGAGCTTTTCCAGGATCCTCTGTCTGCATTAAGCAGAGGGATGATGAGATAATAGTGTGTTGTGTACTAACAGGGGCTTTATGTCAGTTCCTTACAATTTCACAGAAAGACTAAACCGGTTGGATGCATGAAGCCGGTTCGGTTTTGTGTCATGCGTTTGGGATTCACTAGTCTATCGTCGGTATCTGTACTACATTTAAATCACCTTTTGATGCATGTTTGCAAGCAGACTGGGCACTACAATAAGTTAATATAAATGTATTGATTTGACCCCAATGTCGTTTGATAAATCCGAGCAAAGTCATAGTCATGTTAGTGGGAGATATATTTATTCTTGCCTTTTACATTTGATTTTATCTGTAGTGTAGCTGGAAAGACCGTGTATGTGGAAGCGTGTCTGTGTGTGTATGTGATGCGTGCTAGTATATATGTACGTGAAAGTTGCATGTCTGTGTTAAAACATGATTGTGTGTATGTTGCATGTCTCTGTGTATATTGGAAGGGTTCATTCAGCAGTGACAATCTGTGATGGGCTCGTTGGTTGCCTTGGGAAATTCCCACTGTAAATGTGGCTGAAGGGAATGTCTGTCTGCTCTGCAGGGCCGCCAACAGGGTGGGTCTGCCGGGGTTGGCATCCTGGGCCCGCCCGCGGCCGCCACCGGGCCCATGTCAGGAATAAAAAATAGTGTTGGGGAAAAAAATGGCTGCTCCGCCTGCAGTAGGGGCCGGGCGGCCGGGCCCTAAACCGCGCTCTCCCCGAGTCCCGAGACACGCTCCTCAGCCCCCACCACCACCATCCCCAGGCCCCTACCTGCATCTCCTTGACTCCCCCAGCCAGGCCCTACCGCCCGGCATCCTTCCCCACCCCTCAGCCAGGCCCTACTAGGATCCTTTCCCCTACCCCTTCCTTCCCCCTAGCGGCATCCTCCTGGCTCCGCCTGCAGTAGGGGCCTGGGCGGCCGGGCCTTAACCCGCACTCTCTCCGAGCCCCCAGCTACGCTCCTCAGCCTCCCACAGTCCCCAGGCCCCTACCAGCATCCGCTCAGCTCCCCCGGCCAGGCCCTACTGCTCGGCATCCTTCTCCACCCCTCAGTCCCTACTAGGATCCTCTCCCCTCCTCTTCCCCTCCCCCCGGCATCCACCATCCTCCGCGGCTCCAGTTCCGGGTGGGCCCACGTGACCCGGGCATGCGCCCAGTGCCCTCCCTAGCCAGGTGGCTCCTCAGACCCCCTACCGGCCGCCGGACCCCGCAGCCACTGGTCTCGACCATCCCCAAGGTATGTCTACTTTTTTTTATATGTATTGGGGGGGAGTGGGGATTTTATATGTATTGGGGGAGTGGGAGTCTTTTATATGTATTGGGGGGGAGTGGGGATTTTATATGTATTGGGGGAGTGGGAGTCTTTTATATGTATTGGGGGGAGTGGGGGTGTTTTATATGTATTGGGAGGAGTGGGGGCTTCTTTATATGCATTGGTTTTTTTTTAAATATGAGAAATACAAGTGAGGCGGGGGGGGGCAGGGATTGAGGGAGAGTGGGGTAATTGATGGAGGGAGGAGAGTGAGAGGTGAGACAGAGGGGAGAGAAATACATAGGAAAAGGGAGGGAAATAGAGGGGGCCCGCGAGGTGTGAGATACGGCTCGCAACACTGCCATTTAAGTAAAAGTTGTGCCTAAAAAAATTTCATGATAGGTGTGCTTTGGGGGGGGGGGAGGGGTCGGCTCCTTGCATTTGTCCTGGGCCCCAACATTTCTGTTGGTGGCTCTGCTGTTCTGTGTATATCAGTGTGTATATGTGTATATGTGTATGCGTATATCAGTGTGTATATGTGTATATGTGTATGCGTATATCAGTGTGTGTATGTGTATATGTGTATGTGTATATCAGTGTGTGTATGTGTATATGTGTATCAGTGTGTATATGTGTATGTGTATATCAGTGTGTGCATGTGTATATGTGTATGTGTATATCAGTGTGTATATGTATATGTGTATGTGTATATGTGTATCAGTGTGTATATGTGTATGTGTATATCGGTGTGTGTATGTGTATATGTGTATGTGTATATCAGTATGTGTATGTGTATATCAGTGTGTGTATATGTGTATCAGTGTGTATATGTGTATGTGTATATCAGTGTGTGTATATGTGTATGTGTATATCAGTGTGTATATTTGTATGTGTATCAGTGTGTGTATGTGTGTGTATGTGTGTATGTGTATATCAGTGTGTGTATGTGTGTATGTGTATCAGTGTGTGTATGTATATATCAGTGTGTGTATGTGTATCAGTGTGTGTATGTGTATATCAGTGTGTGTATGTGTATATCAGTGTGTGTGTATATCAGTGTGTGTATGTGTATCAGTGTGTGTATGTGTATGTGTATATCAGTGTGTGTATGTGTATATCAGTGTGTGTATGTGTATATCAGTGTGTGTATATGTGTATGTGTATATCAGTGTGTATATTTGTATGTGTATCAGTGTGTGTATGTGTGTGTATGTGTGTATGTGTATATCAGTGTGTGTATGTGTGTATGTGTATCAGTGTGTGTATGTATATCAGTGTGTGTATGTGTATATCAGTGTGTGTGTATATCAGTGTGTGTATGTGTATCAGTGTGTGTATGTGTATGTGTATATCAGTGTGTGTATGTGTATATCAGTGTGTGTATGTGTATATCAGTGTGTGTATGTGTATATCAGTGTGTGTATGTGTATATCAGTGTGTGTATGTGTGTATCAGTGTGTGTATGTGTATATCAGTGTGTGTATGTGTATATCAGTGTGTATCAGTGTGTGTATGTGTGTATGTGTTTATGTGTGTATGTGTGTATGTGTATATCAGTGTGTATGTGTATATGCATAGGTGTATGTATTGATGAATGTATGTAACGGAGTCCCTGCATCAATGTATGTATTGGTGCATGCACAATGCATGTGTGAGCTTGTGTATCTATGAATGAGCGCAAATCTTATTATAGCCCCTTCCTCAGAGACTAATCGTTATATATTGGGTTATAGGCCTTAACGGGTTAACTGGGTAGGCTCACTTTGCTATTGCCTCTCCCCTGTATGTCTTGTGACAGGGAGTATAGAGGGCATGTATAGCCCCACCCGATGTTATGGAAGCAGGTTCTTCAGAATTGTGACTGGGATCCTCACTGTTAATCCTGTAAATAGGTTTTTGTGTATAGTCAAGTGTAATAAGATGTGTCCTGTCACCATTTGTTGTTTTTAGTTAGGATACGTCCCCTAACCGTATTGTTTATTTCACAGTAACCACATATAGAATTGAGGGGGGTTATGGGTTGATACAGAAACCAATATATCAAGATTACTTCCCGAGAGGGAAGGAAGGCAAAGGGGGGGGGGGGGAGGGGGTTGGGAAGGATGTAGAATATATGCTTTGACAGGTGTTCTCATTACATACATGGCTTCTGTTAATAAAGGTTCCATCTTGTCCTGCCTTCTCTCAATTGTCTTGGATTGTAAATAGATCTAACAGTACATTCAGATTGGGGAATGTTTTACACCATGGCTCTATGGGTAACAAGTTTAAGTACCTCCCCTGCGTAGGGGTGAGAGAGCTACCAGGGGATGGAGTCCTGAGTGATATTGTTTGCCACGAGTTTCTGTCCAGTAACCAGCGTGTCAGTGTCTGTGACTTATTATTGTCTAATAAAGCACCTTTTTGTTTATAAAGCGCCAATCCGTGTTATATTCAAGTACCTGCGCCCAGCCTGCAGTGACCCAGCACCCTGCAAAGGTCTGAGAGACTGAGAACTGCAATGTATATACGTAGTTGCACCCACCAGTCCCTGCACCCACCCAGCACCCTGCACAGGCCTGAGATACTGAGCACTGCCTATGTATATACATAATTACACCCACACCCAGCCTGCACCCACCCAGCACCCTGCACAGGCCTGAGAGACTGAGCACTGCCTATGTATATACATAATTACACCCGCACCCACCCAGCACCCTGCACAGACCTGAGATACTGAGCCCTGATAATGTATATACGTAGTTACACCCACACCCAGCCTGCACCCACCCAGCACCCTGCACAGGCCTGAGATACTGAGCCCTGATAATGTACATAAGTAGTTACACCCCCACCCACCCAGCACCCTGCACAGGCCTGAGATACTGAGCCCTGATAATGTATATACGTAGTTACACCCACACCCACCCAGCACCCTGCACAGGCCTGAGATACTAAGCCCTGATAATGTACATAAGTAGTTACACCCCCACCCACCCAGCACCCTGCACAGGCCTGAGATACTAAGCCCTGATAATGTATATACATGGTTACACCCACACCCAGCCTGCACCCACCCAGCCTGCACCCACCCAGCACAGGCCTGAGATACTGAACCCTGATAATGTATATACGTAGTTACACCCCCACCCACCCAGCACCCTGCACCCACCCAGCACCCTGCACAGGCCTGAGATACTGAGCCCTGATAATGTATATACGTAGTTACACCCACACCCACCCAGCACCCAGCACTGGCCTGAGAGACTGAGCACTGCCAATGTATATACATAGTTACACCCACATCCAACCTGCACCCACCCAGCACCCTGCACAGGCCTGCGATACTGAGCCCTGATAATGTATATACGTAGTTACACCCCCACCCACCCAGCACCCTGCACCCACCCAGCACCCTGCACAGGCCTGAGATACTGAGCCCTGATAATGTATATACGTAGTTACACCCACACCCAGCCTGCACCCACCCAGCACCCTGCACAGGCCTGAGATACTGAGCCCTGATAATGTATATACGTAGTTACACCCCCACCCACCCAGCACCCTGCACCCACTTAGCACCCTGCACAGGCCTGAGATACTGAGCCCTGATAATGTATATACGTAGTTACACCCACACCCAGCCTGCACCCACCCAGCACCCTGCACAGGCCTGCGATACTGAACCCTGATAATGTATATACGTAGTTACAAGCCCACCCACCCAGCACCCTGCACCCACCCAGCACCCTGCACAGGCCTGAGATACTGAGCCCTGATAATGTATATACGTAGTTACACCCCCACCCACCCAACACCCTGCACAGGCCTGAGATACTGAGCACTTCCAGTGTATATAAGCAATTACACCCGCACCCAGCCTGCACCCACCCAGCACCCTGCACCCACCCAGCACCATGCACAGGCCTGAGAGACTGAGCACTGCCAATTTCACTCTGATGTGACTCCTTTAGAGCTGGGGAAGGAGGGTTACACTATTATAACGTTTTGTCCATTATGGCACTATAGGTTCCCCTATAATCTATTTAACCCTGCGGGCCCTTAATACCCCAGTCCTACACTGATAGATTAGGGACTGGTCTCTATCACTATCTTTGTGTTGACAGTAAATACGGTCTCTTGTGGCTCACAGCAGCTTCTATTGCACCAGGTTTGGAATTTTTTTGGTTTTCCACGTGAGAAATGCAGGTTATGAGCAAATAAACTCTCCCTCCCCCACACTCACCAGGGACGTCAGTGTCCTCTGTCTCACGCAGACAGCAAGCTTTACCAGCAGGAGTGGATTAGTTGTATGCTGCAGATAGCTGACAGCCACCTAAACCTTATCCTGACTTTTCTAACAATGTTAATCCTGGTTCTTCTGCTCTAATCCCTGAGCAAGAGCAGGCAAGGTGACTGCTTCAGTCTCTCAGGTTCAGACAAGGCACTGCATGTACTGTACCACTAGGGACGGGACTCTGGAGATATGCTTATATCCGGTCGTGAAGGGGTTAAGAGAAACTGCTGCTTTAGATATGTTAAAATTAGCACCTTGTGCAAATTTTACAACATATTATTTTATATTGGGATCTTTCCATGTATACAAACAAGCTAAAAACTTGCCACAATGCTAATAGGCAACTATAATTATAGTTTCATTATAGAGTTCATTATTTGCTTCAGTAAAGATTGAATTTGAATTAATTGCATTTTTTGCCCCTTTGTGCAGTAAAATAACCCACTAGAAAGTTTGCATAGTCAGTAGAACCCTTTAGTAATGTCACTTGGGCTGGAACATTTAACCTATTCAGTGCATTGCAGCTCACTCAGTATGATTGTAAAGGAGACCTGTGAATATCAATGGGGACAGATCTATTCTACACACACAGATGTCAGTTACACAGATTTCACATGAGGACAACCCATGGGAAATAGCCTCTGGCGGGGCAGAGGTTAAGAGATTTGCAGGAACCAACCATCCAAACGTCAGCGGGGTGGGGGAGCACATTCTGCCAGCAGCTCTTTCTGACAAGCAGGGCAGCTGATGGGAGATGACAGGTACGAAAAAGGCCTTTGCCAAGAAAGATAGTTTGGGGCATGACACACACAGGCATGACACACACACACACACACACACACACACTTCTTTACATCCAAAAAAAGTTATAGATGCCGTTCCACTCAGCCCTTGTTTTTCATCTTGATTGTGCAAGCTCGGTGGTGAAATTCTCAAGGCGTTTTACAATCTGGAGAAAGAATGAAGCCAAGTCATAGTTTGAGGGAGCCTTGAAATTGGTCACCTTTGCAAATTTCCCTAAACTTTGGAATCTCTGCGTGGGTCATCCACTCGCTAAGGAAAGTGTCTAAACATATTTTGTATTGTGAACTACTGTGGCAAAAAGGTGTTAGAGGGCTGGGTGCTATCACTTGTGGTCCCCACACCATCGATGCAGCAGTCACGTGTGCTTACACAGAATAATCTGATTGCAAACTGAAGACTATTGGGTCCAGTTCTGACCATCACTTTGTTGGATGTTGAAGTAACAGAGGAGGGAGAGGGTGTACGTTGTATGATACCTTTTTATTGGACCAACAAGTAGTTGATATGTTACCAGCTTTCCAACCTCTCAGGGTGCTTCATTATACTGAAGCCAGGGTCACGAATGGTGTATGAATGACTCCAGTTAGCTTAACTCATGTCTCACCTCTTCCAAAGCACAAACAAGTCCTTTTCTCTTTCTTGGTTTTATTGAGGGAAAATCACAGGGAGATAGGTGCTTGTAGATGTAATGTTAGTAGAGAGGGCTTCTCTGTCTGATGTGCAGTGTATCAATGATGAGACAGTGTAAAACAAAAAGGCCTTGCTGGGGTAAATGGCAGGCAGTTACTCACTCAGAGTCCAGGGTGAAAAGGAAGTGAGGAGCAAGGGTCACACTAGATGGGAAGTGAGAGTATACTAACTGTCAGCAAGGACAGGGGAGAACATGGGAAAGTCCATTAACTGGAGGACTGGAGATGTTGCCAGAGCAACCAGGGGTGTGACAGACTGGAAGGAAAAAGGGCTACATAATGTATCCATTCCATCTGCACTGGGAGTGAACTGCAAGGAAAGTGACATCCTAGTGCAGCTAGCAGGCAGAACTGCCAAGGGAAAGGGGGGCTGAAACAGAAAAGGCAGACAGGGGTATTTCTGTTCCATGACACTCCCTGTCTGGTATCTGGAGATTCCACTATTTTAGGTGCATATGGAACATATGTGCAATACAACATAAAAAGAATAACATCACATTCTCAAACAATGCAAGAGTCCATGTCCACATAGCGATGTGACACCGGCCGGTATCACTGGTATCAAGGTCCCTTGGCCAAGGTTCTTTGGCAAAGGATGCAGGGTGGATGCACAGCTCCAGGTTTGCTGGTTGCACCACAATGTCTTTGTGTAAAAGTCTCTGGCACTGTTTCCTTTTAGCCTTGTGAGAGGACAGTCTTTTTGTCTCTGTAGTTTTACCCACAGAGTGCATCCCCTTGTAGGTATGCCAGTCGTGGTAGCCTGTCGCTCTATCACCTGGCGTTTGGCAGAAGGAGATGGCTTTTGGCTCCTTGCGGAAGCGGAACAGCACTCCTGGAAGACTGTCGAGTCTAGTCCAGTAAAGAGGGCGTCGTTCAGGGGGACTCCCTGGAGCTGAGCGCTGGGGCTGAACACTATCCGGATTTGATCGGGTTCCTGAGGGTGGTAGGCCCCAGATGATTGGAGGTACCGGCATTCTTCACCTTCCTTCATTAGAGGTGCTGGCTTTGCGTGGCTGGTAAGGAACATCTTCTGGATGAAGGCCACAAAGTTGTTTTTGGTCTCTGGTTCCCTTTTTAGGTCGCATAGGAGCGAAGTGAACCTAGAGATGGCATGTTCTCCATTGTTTGGGAAGCGCCTTCTTGGTGGACGGAATGGTAGAGGGTTCGCCCAACTGCCAGGTCCGTTTCTGACGAGCTCCTTGACCGTTGACATCAGGAATTCTCCATCTCCCATCAATGGTGTTTGCTTTTCGTCGTCCTTTTGTGGGCTGGAACGCTGTGCACCCTAAGTCATTGGTGCATTCCTCTTGCAAGAGAACGTTTCCACGTATTTTGGTGATACGCCTTTGTATCTCTTTGTTGACTGCCCTCAGGAGGTTGTTCTCTCCTTGGACATGACGAAAAACAGTCTCTTTTGCCCTAGTTAATCCCTTTATGAGATGTCTCTGAGATTGTCTTTTTTTAGACGTGTGAGAGGACAGTCTTTTTGACACTGTGGCTTCACCTGTAGGGCGCAATCTTTTGCGGTTATGCCAGCCGTGACAGCTGGCTGCTTTATCGCTGGATACTCTGTGGAGAGGGACGACTGTACGTCCTAGCCGTGCCATTGCTCGCGAGAGGATTGTCCGATTGTCTTTTGGATGACCCCTTTGTCGGTCACCTTTGGGAGGTTACTTTCTTCCTTCAGTGGAGTCGACTCGTCATCCTTGGTTATCTAAACCGCTGAGCATCCTAGGCCATTGTCACAACCCCCCGATGCAAGGATGTTTTTGTTGACCTCAGGGCTATGACCTTGTCTTTTCTCTTCACTTGGCCCTTCGGTCACTTGGAGATGGCCAAGACATGGTTCAGAGAGAGATGTGTGTCCACATTCTGTTACTACCGTTCTGCGGGCGTCAACATAGTCTTGCCCGTGCTCTTTGTCGGTGCACGCGTTGCCCACTATCACCCATCCTAGGTCAAGTCTTTGGGCGTATGGTGCGTTGTGGGGTCCGTTATGCTGTTTACGGACTTTATGTACCCTCATGATGTCCCTGCCGAGCAGCAGCAAGATCTTGGCGCCTTGTTCTACCGGCAGGATGTAGTTGGCTATTCCCTTGAGGTGCGGGTAATGGCGTGCCATGTCTGGTGTGGGAATCTCGTCCCTGTTTGTGGCCATGTGGCTGCACTCGATGAGTGTGGGAAGGGGCATGTTCACTTTGCCGTCTAGTGAGCATATGGTGTAGCCATTCACTCTTCTCCCTGTGGTCTCCATTCGCCCTGCGCACGCTTTGAGAGTGTAAGGAGAAGCACCGTGTTGTATGTTAAACATGTCGAAGAACTCTGACCTGACCAGCGATCGGTTGCTCTGGTCGTCGAGGATTGCGTACATCCGAATAGCCTTCTCAGGTTGTCCCTGGGGGTGCACTGCGACAAGGCATATTTTGGAGCAGGATATTTTGTCACCTTCTTTTCCGCAAACCTCAGTGCGCTGAGATGTGACGGATGTTGACTCTCCTTCTTCTTTCTCCCCGCCATGCTCCGCTACGGAGGATGGGTTCTTGAGTTGGTGGAGTGTCAGCGCCTCCGGGTGTAATGATGTCACGTGCTTGTAACTTTTGCACACTGTGCATTTGATCTCTGCTTTACAGTCCCTGGCTAGGTGAGTCGTGGAACCGCAGCACCTGAAGCAAACTCTGAATTCTCCAAGCAACCTCTTGCGTTCCTCTAGGGACTTCATCCTGAACCCAAAGCCCTTGTTGAGTGGGTGTGGCTTCTTGTGTATGGGACATTCCCTGTTTGGGTCCCTTGGTTCCTTGCCTCCGGCGACCGACTGATCGGGAGTAGTTTGGGTCGTGGGAGGCACGTCCGTCCTGCGGACCGAGATGGGTGTTTGGGTGTTACCATATCTCGTCACTGGTCTCTCGTTCCTCAGGCTGCTTGCACTGTATGTGGTTTGCGCACCCAAGATGAAACTGGGATCATTCCTTGTCCTTGTCGCTTCGCGGATGAAGCTCAAGAAGCATGAGAATGGGGGGTAGCTGACTTGCTTCTCCCTTTTGTATTTGGAACCTTGTGAAATCCACCTTTCTTGGAGGTTGAAGGGTAGCTTCTCCAGGATGGGTGTCACTCCACGAGCTGAGTCTAGGACGTTGAGACCTACTGCACCGACACACTTTATTCGAGCAAATACCCGGTATGTACCTGGCAGATACCTGGAATGCGCCGCTCCTCACCTCTGACAAGCCCCGTTGCATTTGCCTTCCCAGCCTGGGTTCATGCCTGGCTGATGGGCGGCTGATCTGTTAAATGATAATGATTAGGATTTAATAGGCTGCAATGCTTCGCGTGTCTACCAGATGGCATAAATTCATGAATTGTAATGCAGTATATATATATGTACTGTGCAGTATTGCAGCCAACGGGAATAAAATGCTTCAATCCCTGCCGGAAAATACCTCAATGCACTCGGGCAGAAAACAGTCACAAACCTCAATACACCCGGGTATACCCGAATTCGTGGGACTAGCCGAGCTCGAATAAAGTGTGTCGCCAGTGTATTAAGGAATGGTCTTTCCTTGCGAACTCCAATTCTTGCAGCAGGTCCCCGAGCTCTCGTAACTTCGAGTAGTCTTTGGTTGTGATCTTGGGGAAGCTGTCGACTCTTTTGAAGAGCGAATCCTTGACTGCTTCGGGGCTACCGTAGGACTCTTCTAGCCTTTCCCACACTAGGTCAAGACCTACTTGGGGTTGGTGCGCGTTTGTCGCCCGAAGTCTCTTCGCGTGCTCCCTGGATTCGTTCCCCAGGAACTTGAATAGCAGGTTGAGCTCTTCCCTTGCTGAGAAGTCCAAGCTGTTCATTGCGTCTTTGAACGTGAACTTCCACATCCGGTAGTTCTCAGGGCGGTCGTCAAAGCTGATGAGTCCTGCTTGCACCAGGTCACGCCGGATCATGTACTTGGCTATGTCTGTCAGGCCTGAGGCATCGGCGTGTTTGTCCCATTCTGAGGTAGTTGCTGGGAGGGTCTGTGCGGTCGCCTCTTCCTTGGCGTGGACGCGTGATGACTGCTGGTCGGTGTGAGGGGCAGAGTTTTCCCGTTTGGGTGTACCTGGATGGCGAGCCCGTTGTAGTGCATCCGTGTGCGCGCTGGCGTGTGGATCACTGTTGCGGCTGTGGCTTTCCCAGGCAGCATGTACCATTGACGGAGCAGCGTCTTCTCCTCGTGGACCTAGCAAGTCTTCAGTGTCTGTAGAGTCACTCCCTCCGCGTGGAGATGGTGCGGTGATGTTTATGCTGAAGAGGCTCCTTACGTAGTCTTCAGTGCGTTGGACTGGATCCTCTGAGGCGATCCGTCTGTACGGTTGCTCCCCGCCATCCTGTTGCGCGGCTGCTTCTAGGACTTCGGCTTGGGCTATAGCGGCAGCAGCTTCTCTTTCTTGATTTAGGGCCTCTAGGTTAACGTCCACCTCTGTCTTTTTCCGTGCAGCGGTGGCAGTGGCTGTCTGCTCCTCCTCTTCTATGCGGGCCCTTTCTAGTTTCATGGCTGCCTCTTTCTGAGCTTATGCGGCCCTGGCACGTGCAGCCTCTGCGGTGGCTCGCGCCTTGGTAGCGATTTGCGCTTGCGCTAGACACGTTAGATTGTGCTGATCTTGCTGACCTTGATGAGTGCCTGGATGTGCTCGAGCGCTGCGATGCGGTCTCCAGGAGGAGCTCTTTTCTCTCGCTTTGGGCGTCTGCGATGGCGGTTCGCACGCGGCTATCACGTGTCAAGTCAGTATTGAGCTGTAAGTCCCTTTCATGCAGGCTTTCACCGGTATTAGCCCTGGCCAGGTAAGTGACGTATGCCTCGGACAACCCTTGATAGCATAAGTGGTCTATCTTTAATTGAGTTATTGCCTGCTCGAGCTGTTGTACAGAATTGCCAGCGGCGGCGACATTGCGTATCCCAAGTGTGGTAGTGTTCCAGGCCAACTCTAATTTAGCGCGGTGCGCTTCAATGTCAGTCTCATATTTTTCGCGGGCCTTTTGTGTCAGTGTGACTGTCCATTTGGGCCTTGGGTCTGCCTGCGCCTGTTGCAGTTGCGCAGCGGTCTCTGTGTCTGAGTGATCGCTCTCCTGCGTGATGTCTGGTGAGGCTCTGAGTTCTGCCATGCTGTAGGTGTGTGTAGGCCTTTAGCCAGTGCGTGTGGCGTGCGGTCTTTTACCTGTGTCAGCGATGGGCGTGTCTCAGATGATGCCGAGCGGTGTCCTGCAGCGTGCAGCGTAAGGGTAGCTGTACTCACAGGTGTCCGGTGGCTCTGACCCGTGTCCTGGCGGGTGTCCGGTAGCGTGGCCCTTGATGGCGCTAGCCGTGGGGACGTGCGCAGGGGTAGGTGAGATGGTGGCTCCTCACTATGGGGCTGTGCAAAGGGTGAACTCAGACAGAGAAAGGCAATTAGGTTTGTGTAAGAAGCACTGTTTGTCTACAAAGCTGCTGCCTCGTGTGCAAGGTTGTTTGCTTATTTGTAAGGCTGCAGGCTGTGTGCAGTTTGCTGTATAAGGTTTGCTGCCCTGTCTGGCAGTGTGAAGCTGCTGCTTGTCCAGAGACTATTCTGTATAGCATAAAGTCTTTGAGTAGTAGCTCCTGTGTGATTCCCTAACACAGGTCTTTGTTTTACTATACTGAAGCCAGGGTCACGAATGGTGTATGAATGACTCCAGTTAGCTTAACTCATGTCTCACCTCTTCCAAAGCACAAACAAGTCCTTTTCTCTTTCTTGGTTTTATTGAGGGAAAATCACAGGGAGATAGGTGCTTGTAGATGTAATGTTAGTAGAGAGGGCTTCTCTGTCTGATGTGCAGTATATCAATGATGAGACAGTGTAAAACAAAAAGGCCTTGCTGGGGTAAATGGCAGGCAGTTACTCACTCAGAGTCCAGGGTGAAAAGGAAGTGAGGAGCAAGGGTCACACTAGATGGGAAGTGAGACTATACTAACTGTCAGCAAGGACAGGGGAGAACATGGGAAAGTCCATTAACTGGAGGACTGGAGATGTTGCCAGAGCAACCAGGGGTGTGACAGACTGGAAGGAAAAAGGGCTACATAATGTATCCATTCCATCTGCACTGGGAGTTAACTGCAAGGAAAGTGACATCCTAGTGCAGCTAGCAGGCAGAACTGCCAAGGGAAAGGGGGGCTGAAACAGAAATGGCAGACAGGGGTATTTCTGTTCCATGACATTCATCGAGTCCTACTCCTGCCCTGAGAGGTGGAAAAGCTTGTAAGATATCAACTACTTGTTGATCCAATAAAAGGTCCCATACCCGCTCCTCCCTCTCCCTCCTCTGTTACTACCTGAAGAAAAGACAAACACGGCTCTCCACCCTTTGCTTACTTGCGTGTTGAAGGTAGTGTTCGTTTGACCATGTATCCCGGGTCGGGATCTGCGGGACAAAGGTTTCATGCTGTGAGTTACAGGTGTTCTAGCACTGAGTTACAGATGTTACAGATGTTCCAGCACTGAGTTACAGATGTTACAGATGTTCCAGCACTGAGTTACAGATGTTCCAGCACTGAGTTACAGATGTTACAGATGTTCCAGCACTGAGTTACAGATGTTCCAGCACTGAGTTACAGATGTTACAGATGTTCCAGCACTGAGTTACAGATGTTCCAGCACTGAGTTACAGATGTTACAGATGTTCCAGCACTGAGTTACAGATGTTCCAGCACTGAGTTACAGATGTTCTAGCATTGAGTTACAGATGTTCTAGCATTGAGATACAGATGTTCTAGCATTGAGTTACAGGTGTTCTAGCACTGAGTTACAGATGTTCTAGCACTGAGTTACAGATGTTCTAGCACTGAGTTACAGATGTTCTAGCACTGAGTTACAGATGTTCTAGCACTGAGTTACAGGTGTTCTAGCATTGAGTTACAGGTGTTCTAGCATTGAGATACAGGTGTTCTAGCATTGAGATACAGGTGTTCTAGCACTGAGTTACAGATGTTCTAGCACTGAGTTACAGATGTTCTAGCACTGAGTTACAGATGTTCTAGCATTGTGCCATCTTTTAGTTTTATATCAATCACGTGTCATGTTGTCTGTCCCTCCTGGAATTTTGCACATTATTGTGGCATGTGATGTGAGAAAAAGGTACATTCACTGGTAGCGAGCTGCTCAGTCTCCAAGAGACTGCAGTTAGTGCTGAAACATGTTGGTGACCAGGGCAAAAAAATACACAATGTCAACACACATTCACTAAAATGGCAACATGTAATCATTAGAAACCCTTATTACTTCTATTATGCTGCATAAAATACTTCACAATTCACTTTTTCAAAAATAGATCTTTATCTAATTTATATCAGGTTTTTAGTTGCATATTGTGGCCAAAGTTTAATACGGTTCCTCACAATACTAAGGTAACCCGAGATCAGGAAAGTTCTAAGTTCTAATTTCATTATTTTATACTGTGTCTTCTGAACTGAATTCCTGCTACTTCTGCTCAACAGCACTCCAGTCAATTACGAAATAAAATGATAATTTTTCGGTACTGGGTGATCTTATCATAAAACATGGAACTGGGTGAGCATAACGCATGGAACTGCGTGATCTTACCATAACACATGGAATTGGGTGAGCTTACAATGAAGCATGGAACTGGGTAAGCTTACCATAACGCATGGAACTGGGTGAGCTTACCATAACGCATGGAACTGGGTGATCTTACCATAACACATGGAATTGGGTGAGCTTACCATGAAACATGGAACTGGGTGAGCTTACCATGACGCATGGAACTGGGTGAGCTTACCATAACACATGAATCTGGGTGAGCTTAACATAACATATGGAATTGGGTGAGCTCACCATGACGCATGGATCTGGGTGAGTTTACCATAACGCATGGAACTGGGTAAGCTTACCATAACGCATGGAACTGGGTGAGCTTACCATAACGCATGGAACTGCATGAACTTACCATAACGCATGGAACTGGGTGTATTACCAGTGCTGCAGGAATGGATCTGGGTGAGCTTACCATAGCGCATGGATCTGGGTGAGCTTACCATAACACATGAAACTGGGTGAGCTTACCATAATGCATGGAACTGCGTGATCTTACCATAACGCATTGAACTGGGTGAGCTTACCATAACACATGGAACTGGGTGAGCTTACCATTACGCATGGATCTGGGTGATCTTACCATAACGCATGGAACTGGGTGAGCTTACCATGACGCCTGGAACTGGGTGAGCTTACCATAACGCATGGAACTGGGTGAGCTTACCATAACTCATGGATCTGGGTGATCTTACCATAACGCATGGAACTGGGTGAGCTCACCATAACGCATGGAACTGGGTGAGCTCACCATAGCGCATGGATCTGGCTGAGCTTACCATAACTCATGGATCTGGGTGATCTTACCATAATGCATGGAACTGGGTGAGCTCACCATAACGCATGGAACTAGGTGAGCTCACCATGACGCATGGAACTGGGTGAGCTCACCATAGCGCATGGATCTGGGTGAGCTTACCATAATGCATGGATCTGGGTGATCTTACCATAACGCATGGAACTGGGTGAGCTTACCATAACGCATGGAACTGCATGAACTTACCATAACGCATGGAACTGGGTGTATTACCAGTGCTGCAGGAATGGATCTGGGTGAGCTTACCATAGCGCATGGATCTGGGTGATCTTACCATAACGCATGGAACTGGGTGAGCTTACCATGACGCATGGATCTGGGTGTATTACATGTGCTGCAGGCATGGAACGGGGTGTATTACCTGTGCTGCAGGCATGGAACTGGGTGTATTACCTGTGCTAGAGACATGGGACTGGGTGTATTACCTGTGCTGCAGGCATGGGACTAGGTGTATTACCAGTGCTGCAGGCATGGGACTGGGTGTATTACCTATGCTAGAGACATGGGACTGGGTGTATTACCTGTACTGCAGGCATGGGACTGGGTGTATTACCTGTGCTGCAGGCATGGTCCCGGGTGCATTACCTGTGCTGCAGGCGCATTACCAGTGTTGCACGCATGGTACAAACATATAGACACAAAATAAGGTCAGAGTTCACATGGTCTCAGCTCATTTTAGTTTTGTAGTTTGCAGTAAATGTATCACACTTACATGTAAAATTGCTACATTTCACCCACATAATAAATGACAGAATGTTATATAGGGGACTAGCTGAGAGACCCGGCGTTGCCCGGGATGTAAATGCGTAATAGGTAGTATTATTTATAACTCGCGGAACAATATTTGAGTATTTGTTGTAAAGGTTTCGGGGGGGGGAGAAAGGGGAGCGGGGGGGGAGAAAGGGGAGCGGGGGGGGGGGGGGGGAGAAAGGGGAGCGGGGGGGGGGGGGAGAAAGGGGAGCGGGGGGGGGAGAAAGGGGAGCGGGGGGGGGGAGAAAGGGGAGCGGGGGGGGGGGGAGAAAGGGGAGCGGGGGGGGGGAGAAAGGGGAGCGGGGGGGGGAGAAAGGGGAGCGGGGGGGGAGAAAGGGGAGCGGGGGGGAGGAGAAAGGGGAGCGGGGGGGGGAGAAAGGGGAGCGGGGGGGGAGAAAGGGGAGCGGGGGGGAAAAAGGAGTGGGGGGGGGAAAGGGGAGTGGGGGGGGGAAAGGGGAGTGGGGGGGGTGGAGAGAAGTGGGCATATGTATTGTCATAATTTATGTATGGGCATTTCCCCCCCCTCCTCCGTGCGTCCGTCCCCCTGCTGGTTCGGCTGGTGGCCCCCCCCCCGTTCCCCGTGACTCCCCCCCCGTTCCCCGTGACTCCCCCCGCTCCCTGTGACTCGCGCTCCCCCCCCCCCCCCGGCGCCCGCTTGGTCCCCCGATGTGCCGTCCTGCTGAGTGAGGCGTGCAGGCGGCTGCAGGAAGCGCCCTGTGTGGGCCTAAGACTCGCGCTCCCCCCCCCCCCCCGGCGCCCGCTCGATGTGGCGTCCGGCTGAGCGGCGGTAGGAAGCAAGCGCCCTGTGTGGGCCTAAGACTCGCGCTCCCCCCCGGCGCACGCTCGATGTGGCGTCCGGCTGAGCGGCGGTAGGAAGCAAGCGCCCTGTGTGGGCCTAAGACTCGCGCTTCCCCCCCCCCCCCCGGCACCCGCTCGATGTGGCGTCTGGCTGAGCGGCGGTAGGAAGCGCCCTGTGTGTGTGGGCCTGAGGCTGAGGCGGGACGCGCAGTGGGCCTGAGGCTGAGGCGGCATGCGCAGTGGGCCTGAGGCTGAGGCAGGACGCGCAGTGGGCCTGAGGCTGAGGCGGGACGCACAGTGACTTACCTGAGCGGGTGGTAGCGCCGGGGAGGTAAGGGAGCGGCTGGGGTAGGAGGGCCGCGCTTCCCGTCCGGAGCCAGTGCAGGACGGCGCACGTGAGGGGTGGGGGAGGGGGGCGGACAGAGGGTGTGTGTGTGTGTGTGTGTGTGTATAGAGCTGCTGTGTTGTGTGTGTGTGTGTGTGTGTGTGTGTATAGAGCTGCTGTGTTGTGTGTGTGTGTGTGTGTATAGAGCTGCTGTGTTGTGTGTGTGTGTGTGTGTATAGAGCTGCTGTGTTGTGTGTGTGTGTGTATAGAGCTGCTGTGTTGTGTGTGTGTGTGTATAGAGCTGCTGTGTTGTGGTGTTGTGTGTGTGTGTGTGTGTGTGGCCCGTCACTCCGCCTCAGGCCAATGAGAGGTGTGCGGGGGCGGGCGACCCAAGGGACCAATGAGATTTCCCCTAGGGACACCGGACATCCAGGCAGGCAAACATACAGTGCTTTCACTAATATAGTATAAGATATAGGGGATGCAGGAATACAGGTTGTGGGATATTCTGCCAGTGACGTCCTTTTGTTCTGAAAGCAGCCTGGCTTAGACAGAAAGATCAGAACGTTTGTGCTAAAAGTACTTGTACTATAATAGTTTAGTGATTAGGATCCAACGCTGAAGACTCATACTCACTCAGTCTATCACAGGGGTGCGCAAACTGGGGGTCGCGAGATTTTCTGGGTGGGGTGCAGCATTTACAGAGCCCCCCCACTCTGAAATGCTGGGGGAGGCGCGAGGACTCTGCAAGGCCAAGTCCATAGTGACTTTAGCCGTGCGGAGGCGCGCTGAGGCTGAGGGAAAGCGGGTGCTTTCCCTGGCCTTAGTTCGCTCGCCATCCGGGTGCGTGTCGGGGGGCGGGCCAGTGACGTCACGGAGCTGGTTCGCCCTCATTGGGCGAACCGCTCACGTGACCGGCCCTGCGCTCCCGTGAGCGCAGAAACTAAAATTGAATTGTCGGCTACGCTTACGCACGCCTGCGGAAGCGTGCGCGAGCCCCTGCTAAAGCCGCACTCATTGCGGCTGCAGGGGCTCACTGCCGAGCGTGAGCGTGGCTCAGCACGGGTCAGCGCCTAAGCGCTGACCATGCCCGCAGCCTTGGTCTCTCTTACCTGGTCTCAGCCGCCTTTTCGGCGATGAGTCGCCATGACAACACGACGTCAAATGGCAACGCGACATCACATTACGCTGTGACGTTATATGATGCCGCTATGCCAGTAAGAAGGGGGGGCATGAGCAGGGGGGGGAGTAGACAGTGGGGTGCAAGCAGAAAAGTTTCTATCATATATTCTCCCAATTATATATAGGGGTGGACACTTTTTTTTAAAATGTAGAAGCCAAACAGGATGTTTAGGAGCCAAAATGTTTTGTGCGTTGGGGTTAGGAGAGAGCGGCTGTCTCTCCCTCATTCCCCGTCAGTGCGCGTCAGTGTGCAATCCTATACGTGAGATCCTCCTTCCTACCTGTGTTTGGCTCAGGAATGTTGGTGTTGTATCCTGGCGCCTATATACAGTAGAAATGCAGGAGGATTAATGAATGATTGAGTGTGAAGTGGCCCCCAGCGATTTCTGCCCGCAGTTTATAATCTTGCCTAGTGCTGTCGGAAAGAATTGCCACCTTGCCGGGAGCAGAACTCTGTGTCTTACTCCCTGAAAACACTTTCTGTCCTTGTAGAGAGTTCTGTTCAAGATTCATTAGCTAAGCAATGAATTCCTTTCTTCTTGCTGCTGATTACCTGGCGTGCCGTATAATGCAAGTGTTTCATTCAACATCAATCACAAGGCTGTCTGCATGGTGTTATAATCAGCAGATTATTCTTACTAACAGTTTGGGACATCCCACCCACCACCATTCCTATAAAGGTAACGTGCTGCGGTATAATTTATAAATACAAACTGCTGTTCTTTTTGCCTTTCCTGCCATTAGTACCTGCAACCAGCTGTTTTTTTTTTGGATCTGAAATTCACAAGTATCTTACACATATTTCAATGAATTAAAGCTGCAGACCAAGCAATATCCTACATGTGTGTTTTTTTTTTAATCAATCAGTCCTGTACTATGAGAAAATACTTGTAGCATTTTCTTTTTTCAAAAATCAACTCTAAATTACACTTTTAATGTATTATAATGTAACAAGCATTTTTTGTTTCTATAGCAACAATTTAGAAAGTCACATCCCCTTCCTCTTATGAAACAGGCTCTTGCACACTCCTTTATTTTGTCTTGCCCTCTCTCTAGCAGTGCACCAATTGTATCTAGTGACTGCCTGGTCCCATGATCTTCCCCACTGAACTTGGCATCTTTGGTCCTCTTCTGCTGCACTGACAGACATTTAGTGAACTCCTGAGCCGAATCTTCATCGATCAATCGGCAGCGTAGCTAATTACTTATCAGTGTGTGTATGGTATTGATGCACATATTAAAGGGAATTAAAAAAAAAAACGGTAGCTTGGACGGCTGCTTTATAAAGTGATCAATGTAACACTGTTCTATCTGTCTATCGTTACACACTTTATGTGTAGTGTAAGTATGTCTGAGAAACTGGAGTTCTAATGTATCACTAATACGTAACCACGTATTAAGCCATTGAAGTACATAGTTGTTAAAGCTGCAGTTCAGTCAATATCCTGCATGTGTGTTTTTTTTAAGAAATCAGTTCTGTAGTAAGAAAAGATACTTTTAGCATTTTCTGTTTTTAAAAAAACAACTTTGAAAGACCAATTTTCTTGTATTCTATTTTAACAGCCATTTGCTAAGGCACTGCCCCTTCATGTCCTGTCACAAGCCCTGGCACACCCCTTTGTCAGCCCTGCCCTCCCTCTAGCACATGTCAGTGCAAGAGTGCTCATGAATATTCATGAGCTTCCACTGAGTGACAGAAGCAGAAGAAAAACATACTGCTGCGGCACAGTTTATTCGAGCATTTGCCCGTTCTGTGCCGCAGCAGTAGCCTGGCGCGCGCCCGAGTGTGACGGGCGCACGCCGAAGCAGCGGAAGAGCGCCCTCCGATCGGGGCGCTCTCCCTACCGCTGCCGGGTCCGCCGGGTCCCCCGGAACCCCCTGCCGCTGTCCCGCGATCGCGGGACACCAGGGCTCCCTCGGGGAGCCCCTGGACACGCGTGCAGCGGGCGCACGCTCCCGATGACGCGTGACCGCGCGTCTATGACGCGCGGCACGCCGAGGGGCGGCCACTAGCAAGCCGGGAGATTTCCCGGCTTGCGGTACCGACCACACTTCAATAAAGTGTGTCGGTAGTGTATGCCAGCTCTAATGATGTCACCAAATTTCGCCGATCAATACATGGAGAACGAATTGACCGGCAGCTATACAGTTCTTTAGGTAATTAGAGATTGCCCACATGAAACTATTGAAGTAAAAAAAAAAATAAAAAAAAAAAAAGAAGACTAAACTGCAGCTTTAAGATCATTTTTAAAACTGTCATTAAGAATGTGCATCCATGTATCCAGGTGCTGTGTGTCAGCTGTGGCCTCTTATGTCAGCAAGTGTTTAAGAAAATGAATAAAACATTAGAGGAATGGATACTTGACTGATGTATATTGAGGGCGGTGTATCAATTGTTGCTTTTTTTACAATCCGTTTCTCCATTTGAATGTGACGTGGAATTAGCGTTATTAACATGACCTGCTACAGAATGATGTACACAATATCAGACCTCAGGACAAAATGAATGTGTGATGGGCAAACACCTGCGTCCTGCGTCCTGCGTCCTGCGTCCTGAACACGACGCACCTTTTAATCACACACTTTTTTTTTTGCTGGCACATACCAAACGAAAATTTCCCTTGCAGTAAATCGCCTTCATGGTGACGGAAGTAGAGACAGGGAAGTGACGTCACTGCTGGCAAAAGAACGTCGGGGACGTCAGTGTTGGCAGCTTGGCGCGCATGCGCAGAGGCCTCCACAGCAGAAGCATAGGGACACACAGACACACACAGTGACACACACACAGAGACACACACAAGGAATTCACAGTTACTATAAATATAGAAGTGCTAATAGCTAAAACACGCGCGTTCTAAGTCAAACTTCTTTGTGTTTTGTCACTGAAATTGTGTTTTGATTTTTCATTAAAAGCATCACCATCACAAATACAATTTCTGTAACAAAACAGTGACAAACACAAAAGTTTCACTTGAAATGCGCGTGCTCGCCCCGCCGACCCCCTTCCTTTTTTTTAAATTATATATACTGTATACTTTGGGTTTTCAAATACAAAAAGCAAAAAAATAAAAGAAAGGAGAGGGGGCCATACTTCTAGTAGGGAAAGGGAGGGTTTGCGGGACACAGTTCCAGCACAGCCATTTAGTGATACCCCCTTTTAAACTACAGTATTTCATATAAAAACAAATATTGTATTAAGGTGATTCTGAAAACACCAGAGTTAGGGGTGCAAATAATTTATTTATACCTTTTAAAGCAGCACAACATGAAAAATCCTATGTTTTTTTTAATATCTGTTCTGTAGTGATACTGTCTGCATTTTTTTTAACACATTATGCTATTTTTAATGATGTTTTAAATGTACTAATCATCGTTTGGTTGCTACACTTTCTCTTTTGAAACAGGCTATGACACGCACCTTTTTGAGCTCTGGCCTTTGGCAACAAAGTATCACAAACAGATCTGTTGCTGTGTTGCAAACAGCAGACTGTTGCTTACTCTGAAATCTGGAACAATAATGTGTTACACTAAATGATCTAATGTTACATATTAGCTATAGCATTTCACGGACTGCAGCACAAAGTTAGAAGGCGGCCATTTAGTTAGGCACACAATCAGGATTTTGACAGATTTATAACACGAGCACCAAAACGATTGCCAGCCTAGGTAAGAATGTAGAATTATACTTCGTCACATGCTTTACATATACACATAAGAAAATAAAAATGAGGGAAAGTAGTATTGAATGCATTGTATACTGTACTGTGTACTACAAACATTTGAATGCCGTAGTGAGGTTAAACACATACGGCCCTGCATCTCGATGCAAACTGCTGCTCCTTCCTGACAAGGGACAGAGATTGTTACAGCAATTACTTTCTCACTCATTTCTCCGGCCTGTGCTCAGCTGGAGGGAGTCTCCTCCTCCCCGAGTAGAAATCACAGGGTAAGGGCTGTTCTGTAGAGTGTGCGGCCGTGTGCCTGTGCGTACGCGTGTGCACGTGCTGCACGCTTTGTGTGTGTGTGTGTGTGTGTGTGTGTGTGATTTATTATTTATTTAAAAAAACACTTTGGTAAAAATAAAATATTTATTAACATTGTGCAGAACACACACACACACACACACACACACACACACACACACACACACACACACACACACACACACACACACACACACACACACACACACACACACACACACACACACACTTCAATGCCGGTAGCGTAGCGAAGATATTATTTTCCCCGCTGTCGGTCGGATGCACGCTCACTCCCGTGCGTGGCGCGCGGCCCTTGTATAGAAGGGCTGACTAACCTCAGCCAATTATAAGTGCCACGCGCACGGCGTAGCGCACGCGGCCACTATATAACAGCCCTAACACTTCTACAGGCTGCACATACACTTCAGTGGATACATTTTCTCATCTTCAAATGGAATAAAAGCTCCCTGTTCTTCAAAATGAATATGCTGCAACATAAATCAGGACAGAGTACAGCAGGGCAATAGGAATGGTCCTAAGCTTTTTCTACTTTCCACTTCCATGAATCAAAGCTGCTAGCTCCCACAACCTGCCCCAAATACCCCAGTCCAAGCGTACATTGACAGCGTAAGGAAGGGGTGGGCAACTCCAGTTTTCAAGGGCCAAAAACAGGTCAGGTTTTCAGGATATCCCTGCTCCAGCACAGGTGGCTCTTTGACTGAGCCACTGATTGACCCACCTTTGTTGAAGCAGGATATCCTGAAAACCTGACCTGTTGGTGGCCCTTGAGGACTGGAGTTGCCCACCCCTGGTGTAAGGGTTGGCAGCTCTGTCTGTACCCCGTGGTCAAAGTGTGATCGTATTCTGAGATGTGGCGTACCACTATTTTTATAATTGCAAAACCTAATACTATTTACTAAATGAACACCCTGACCTTATTTTTTGCCAATAGCTTTTTTCTACATAGAAGTTTTTCCGCATTTCTTTTTCAGAACATTAATATTTGACACAAATGAAGTCTGAAGAGATTTGCCCGAGTGCAGGAGTAGAACGTGTTTTCCAAATATCCCCTTTTCGCACGGCCTGAGCCCCCCCATCCCTCAGACTAAGTAGGAGAACTCCCAAAGCCAGCACTTTGCAGCAGAAAGGTGTTTGCCAGAGTACCCGTCCGTCTGTGTGATACCAATAGCAAGACCCAGCTCTCTGTCTCATCAGTACCATCTGCTCCGGTCTAAAAATAGGACGGCGGTAAAAAAAAAAGCGCATTGAAATATTATTAGTGCAAACCCTTGAAACTGGCATCATCCCAAAAGCAAGGGGTATGCATTAATAAACTGCCCCCAGAGAGGCAATAATAAACTGCCCCCAGAGAGGCAATAATAAACTGCACCCAGAGAGGCAAGAAATAAACTGCCCCCAGAGAGGCAAGAAATAAACTGCCCCCAGAGAGGCAATAATAAACTGCACCCAGAGAGGCAATAATAAACTGCCCCCAGAGAGGCAAAAAATAAACTGCCCCCAGAGAGGCAAAAATAAACTGCCCCCAGAGAGGCAATAATAAACTGCCCCCAGAGAGGCAATAATAAATTGCACCCAGAGAGGCAATAATAAATTGCACCCAGAGAGGCAAAAATAAACTGCACCCAGAGAGGCAATAATAAATTGCACCCAGAGAGGCAAAAATAAACTGCCCCCAGAGAGGCAATAATAAACTGCACCCAGAGAGGCAAAAATAAACTGCCCCCAGAGAGGCAAAAATAAACTGCCCCCAGAGAGGCAATAATAAATTGCACCCAGAGAGGCAAAAATAAAATGCCCCAGAGAAGCAATAATAAACTGCACCCAGAGAGGAAAAAATAAACTGCCCCCAGAGAGGCATTAATAAACTGCACCCAGAGAGGAAAAAATAAACTGCCCCCAGAGAGGCATTAATAAACTGCACCCAGAGAGGCAAAAATAAACTGCCCCCAGAGAGGCATTAATAAACTGCACCCAGAGAGGCAAAAATAAACTGCCCCCAGAGAGGCAAAAAATAAACTGCCCCCAGAGAGGCAAAAAAAAACTGCACCCAGAGAGGCAAAAAATAAACTGCCCCCAGAGAGGCAAAAATAAACTGCCCCCAGAGAGGCAAAAATAAACTGCCCCCAGAGAGGCAAAAAATAAACTGCCCCCAGAGAGGCAAAAAAAAACTGCATTTTGGGGCGTATCAAAAATGAACTGTTCGTTACCATAACTGTCATTGTTTTTCCTTACACAAGTGTTACCAAGAGAAAGGAAAGGTGTTCACTTGAGGAATGAAATGTTGGAGTCACGACCACTTGTTAGAATAACACGTGCTATTTCTTTCTATACCGCGTTCAGCGCATAATCAGCTGGACAACGGGTGCAAACTTTGTCAACAATTTCCGAGGGAAATGAAGGAGATTTCTTTATTTTCCTTTGCTAGGTGATGGGCAAGGGGGGAATATTAATAGGGAGAAAGCAGGGGATTCAGAATAATAGGGATACTGCGGTGACTTGCTATAGGATTAGTGCTGCAGAAATTCCAGTGTTGTAGTGATTAGGGTTCATTATTGACCAAGTGTAAAACAAGATCCTCGGTGGAGCCCCCTAAAAATGTTTCTAAATCAGCATTCCTACAAAGGAGAAAATGACTGCAAGGTTTCCCCGGGAAGAATGTGAAGTGGGATGGAAGGGACAAGAAAGATAATGTGGGCAAAAACCTTCGTTTATCTTTCATTAGAAAGAGGAGCAGAGCGATGCATTGCAGGTCCGTTTGTCAGCAACGGGGTTAATCAATACCGATGCGTAGGGGATGCACATCACGTGACAGCCGCTGATGATCAGCACCCCCGTCTGTGAATCTCATCATTAGAGCAGCTTTGAACTATACAGCTGGATGATCATTCTCCTCTTCTAACTCCAAATGAATACGAAAGTGACCTTGAATCCCGCTGATCCTCTCTCAGCTCCTGCCGCTGTGCCCCGCGGGCGTCTTACTCTGTCTCATTTAGCAATGGAATTCATTATCCTGGGAATAAATAGATCTCGGGCCTCCTGGAGAACCATGTTACAGGAGACCAGGCCTAATACCAGGGATCAATATCGCCAGACAGAACACGGGAGACCAGGCCTAATACCAGGGATCAATATCGCCAGACAGAACACGGGAGACCAGGCCTAATACCAGGGATCAATATCGCCAGACAGAACACGGGAGACCAGGCCTAATACCAGGGATCAATATCGCCAGACAGAACACGGGAGACCAGGCCTAATACCAGGGATCAATATCGCCAGACACAAACACAAGAGTTTATCAAATTAATTTATTGGAAAACACTAATCCACAACAATACATATACATAGACAACATACCCAACTGGGGAATACTGGGGTACCCTATAGTCCTAGGCGCAGGGACCTCCCTAGAGGGATTTCCCTTGATCTTCCCCCTGCAATGTCCTCTGAACTGGACTGCAGGCCTAGCACCCGCACAACAGGGGGCGCTGCAGCTTCCCTTAGTTACAGCAAACTTCTGCAACTCTTCTGGCTCTGAGCTGAACTGCTAGGGGTCTCCCTCCCCGGGTCTCCCTCCCCACCTTTTATACACTTAAAAATATCTTAGGCCTGGGACATAGTAAACACTTTTGTGCTGCTGCTCACTCTTGCTTGCTGCTGCTCGCTCTACCAGGAGCTTTTTGCTGTCCTGGCAGAGGAGACAGCAAGCGCGCTTGGGAGGCGGGTATCACTGTGTGTGTGTGTCACTTGGTAGCTGTCAGTGCGTGTGTGTGTCACTTTAAAGTGGTCTGTGTGTTTGAGTGTCACTGGGGAACCTGTGTGTGTGTATATTATATATATTTAAAAAATTAAAAAAAAGACATGTTGTGAGAATAAATTATTTATTAACATTGTGCAACTTTGATAAATATATTAACACACATACATCACACACATACATCACACACACACACACACACACACACACACACACACACACACACACACACACACACACACACACACACACACACACACACACACACACACACACACACACACACACACACACACACACACACACCTCTGTGCTGCCACTACTCTGTCTGGTCTGGTGGCTCTGCTATCTCACCGACACAGTAGGGGAAAAAAAACCATTTCTCCTGAAACACCATTAACCCCTTGTTCCTTAGCTGCTGGAACGCGGCAAAATACGTGTGTGTGTTTCCCCTAACATAATACACTGTATTACTGACAGGTAGGGGTAATGCAGGCCTAAAGCTTTATTATCAGCAGCCATATTTACCCCGACCATCACAAACCCTCCATTGCTCAAAGTGCTATTACTGGTAGAATGGCGCGTTTCAGGAGGACCACGTCATCCTACATAAGGTGGCCCAGATCTTTGCAGTCAACTTTCAAAAGCAATCATTTATATACTGTAAATTCTATGAAAAAACAACTAAATAAAGTATTGAATATTTATAACAGTGTTTTTCCGGCAGGTTGCACTTGAAATTCATCACCGCGCTCTTGTCTTTATAGCTTGGCGCTGCATCCCGAGCGCGTGTTGGTAGCCACAGGACAAGTTGGGAAGGAACCGTACATCTGTGTGTGGGATTCGTACACCGTGCAGACGGTGTCCATTCTCAAGGATGTTCACACGCACGGGATCGCCTGCTTGGCGTTTGACTTGGATGGGCAGGTACAGGAGTTATTGAACATGATTTATGAATAAGGCGAGTTCCAGAGTCTTGAAGCAGGCTGTAGATATTAGAAATAGACAAGCAGGAAAGAAAAGAGGTAGTCTATAGCTAGTGTTTTTCAACAACGGTTTATGTTCCTTACAATGCATCTGATCTCAGAAGCGCTATTAGAGAGGGTTGGGGTTCCTTACAATGCATCTGATCTCAGACGCGCTATTAGAGAGGGTTGGGGTTCCTTACAATGCATCAGGTCTCAGACGCGCTATTAGAGAGGGTTGGGGTTCCTTACAATGCATCTGATCTCAAACGCGCTATTAGAGAGGGTTGGGGTTCCTTACAATGCATCTCATCTCAGACGCGCTATTAGAGAGGATTGGGGTTCCTTACAATGCATCTGATCTCAGACGCGCTATTAGAGAGGGTTGGGGTTCCTTACAATGCATCTGATCTCAGACACGCTATTAGAGAGGGTTGGGGTTCCTTACAATGCATCTGATCTCAGACGCGCTATTAGAGAGGGTTGGGGATCCTTAAAATGCATCTGATCTCAGAAGCGCTATTAGAGAGGGTTGGGGTTCCTTACAATGTATCTGATCTCAGACGCGCTATTAGAGAGGGTCAGGGTTCCTTACAATGTATCTGATCTTAGACGCGCTATTAAAGGGGGTTGAGGTTCCTTACACTGCATCTAACCTCAGACGCACTATTAGAGAGGGTTGGGGTTCCTTACAATGCATCTGATCTCAGACGCGCTATTAGAGAGGGTTAGTGTTCCTTACAATGCATCTGATCTCAGACGCGCTATTAGAGAGGGTTGGGGTTCTGCAGAATTTTGCAATATAATTATAGTGTACCTTAAGCAAAAAAAGGTTAAAAACCACTGGTCTAGATCAAAGTACAAGAGGGGAACAGAGAATAATGAATTGGGAGTCACACATGGGCTGAGATTGCAAGTTATGGGCCTCTTGATTTAAGCAGGAGACATCTGTACAAGTATCTAAACCCGGGGGCAGTAACACATAATAGCCTTATTTCCTAGGGGGTGCTATGCCAGGTAGAGACCTTGCAGCCTATTGACTTGAATGGTCTGTAAGGGGTCTTCCAATGCTGGAATAAGTCTTGTGGGATAGCACTACTTAGTAAACATGGGCCCATATGTGGTGTATAACCAGCCAGTGGTTATTTCCGTGTGGTTTAATACACTTAGTGTAGCACATTGCAGGGGGAGAGACGCACATTGTTATTTCTGCGTGTGGAGAACACGCCGGTACATAGCTCGGACGCGCGTATTTTGCGCTTGTTAACGTTGATGTCATTATCTCTTGTTGCGTGTTCGGGACCTTTCTGCGGATGTCAGCGCTTGGTGTCTGTCGGCCTGGACTCCAAGAACACGATCTGCGTGTGGGACTGGAGGAGGGGGAAGATGCTTTCTATGGCACCTGGTCACACAGACAGGGTAAGCTATATATATATAGATATATGTGTTCCTTCTCCATTTTAATGCATCAAAACGTGTAAAATCCTATGTTTTTTTTTTTTTTTAAATGAATCAGTTCTGTATTATTAGATAATACTGTCTGTATTTTTTTTTTTAAACTCCTAATGCCATTTTTAATGATTTTTATAATGCACTGACCATCCTTTGGTTGCTATAGTGACCAGTTAAAAAGTCATATACACTTCCTCTTTTGAAACAGGCTCTGACACACACCTTTTTGAGCTCTGCCCTTTGGCAACAAAGTATCACAAACAGTTCTGTTGCTGTGTTCCAAACAGCAGACTGTCTCTGAAAGCTGTAACAAGAATGTGTTACATCTATATTTATATTTTTCAAAACGTTGTATGTCTGTCCCAAAGGCCAATCTGATTGGTCAGTTGGTCTGTCACTCACCCTCTGGCCAATCAGATTGGTCCATCGACCAGCCCCGCCCCGCACGCCTCATTGGTAACACTCACCCATTGCCGACACAGTTACCAACGTTGCCCGCTCCTCGGTGCCGCCACCCCCTCACCCCCCCCACATTCTCCCACCCCACACCCACAGCAAAGCCCAACCGCTGCACCGCTACCCACGGCCAGCGGTGCCCCAGCCTCACCTGTCCCCACATTCCCTCCCCCCCCCCCCCCACAGCAAACCCCAGTCTCTGAACCATGGGGCCAGGCGCGCCCGCTCACCTCAAACGCCCCCCTCCTCCACCTCACCTCTCGCCGCCTACCGCCGAGTAACCGATGCCGCCGCCTCTCACACGTGGTGGCCTCCGCCTCGCATACAGTACTACCGCCGGGAGCACCAGCAGCCAGGTACCTCATCACCCACAACCCCCCCCACGGCCGAGGTGGCGCCAGCAGGTATCGACCGCCTGGACCAGCGGCCAGGCCGGGAAGCCGGGAGCGTGAGCAGGTATCAACAACCAACCCCACCCCCCCCCCCCCCTTCGCGACAGGGCAGAGGAAAAAGCAGAGGGGGGGCAGAGGGGGGGGGCAGAGGGGGGGCAGAGGAAAAAGCAGAGGGGGGGCAGAGGGGGGGGGGCAGAGGGGGGGGCAGAGGAAAAAGCAGAGGGGGGGGGGCACACAACAACAAACACAAACTGACTGACACACAAACTGCCTATCTGAAACACACACAGACTGGCGCGCGCACACACACACACATCCACTGACTGACGAACACACACACACTGACTGACGTGCACACACACACTGACTGACGCGCATACACACATTGACTGACGTGCACACACACACTGACGCGCACACACAGACTGGCGCATGCACACACACACACACACTGACTGACGCACACACACACACACACACACACACACACACACTGACTGACGTACACACACACACACACACACACACACACACACACACACACACACACACACACACACACACTGACTAATGCACACACACACACACACACACACACTGACGCACACACACACACACACACACACACACACACACTGACTGACGCACGCGCATACACACACCCACTGACTGACGCACGCGCACACACACACCAACTGACTGACGCACACACACACCCACTGACTAGCGCACGCGCACATACACACTGACTGACGCGGACACACACACACACCCACTTACTGGCGCACACACACACACACACACACACACACTGACTGACGCACACACACACTGACGCACACACACACACACACACACACACACACACTGACTGACGTACACACACACACACACTGGCTGGCGCACACACACACACCCACTGACTGACGCACACACACACACACACTGACTGACGCACACACACAGACTGACGCGCACACACACACTGACTGACGCGCGCGCACACACATACTGCATGAAGCTATAAAGGAGGGGGGAATGGAGCTGGAAAGGGGTCGGGGGACCGGACCGGTAAATGGGGGGGGGGGGGGAGGGACCACACCTGTAAAGGGGGGGGGGAGCTGGATTGATTGGAACGGGGGACAAACAGAGAGGGGGGAGACAGGGGAAGAGATAGGGGGGGAGAGAGAGGTGGGAGACGGGGGGGGGGAGAGAGAGGGGGGAGAGAGAGGGGGGAGACGGGGGGGGGCAGACAGGGGAAGAGGGGGGGATAGAAAGAGAGAGGGGGGGAGACAGGGGAAGGGGGCGAGGGGGGAAGAGAGGGAGGGGGGAGACAGGGAAAGAGAGAGAGAGAGGGGGGAGGAGAGAGAGCGAGAGAGAGAGAGAGAGAGGAACAGGAACATTACATCCCGGGCAATGCCGGGTCTCTCAGCTAGTATATTCATATTTATATTGATCCAGGGGAAGGGAAAACAAATAATAATTGCCAGCTCTTCACAAGGGAAAGCAAACCCTTTCCCCGCCCCCGTGCCTGCCAGTCACATCTCTCCCTGGATCAATAACGGGCATGGTTTTTGTACCTTCCCCTTTTTTTTAACCCTGTCCATGTATACTTTGCCTTCTAAGGCGTCGTCCATGCTGCCGAAGACCGCGCGGAGGCGTCCGTGCATGGCGCGATCACATTGCCTTAAGGCATTGATCGCGCCCATAGACCGCGCGGGCGCGGGCACGCGCAACAGCAGGAGGGGGAGTGCGCATTCCGCGAGAAGTCGGTTGAAACGGATTTCTCGGCGCGACGGGCAGGTGACGTGAGTGGTTCACCCAATGTGGACTAACCAGCTCAGTGACGTCACAGACGCCCCCCACACGGCGCGTCTACCATGAACTGAAAACGCACCTGCTCCACGCGGGTGACGTCACGGACACACGCCTTCACTCAGGCGAAAGCTGTATGGACGCAGCCTAAGAAGTGCCTCTGACACAACGGTCCCCAATTCCCCCTGATCTCTGCGCTTTGTGTATAGAATCCACTCATCGCTGCCATTGGAGGGCGATCATTTTACAGCCGCTGAGGAAATAAGCTCACTCGCAGGTTACAAAGAAACATTAACATCTGACGGGAGATGAGACCGGCGCTGCCCATCCTGCTGCGGGTTGGGAGACCTCGGACCCCTTTCATTCGTGCTTTCCTTTCATATTTCGGGTTTAGCCTCCTGTCTATCCGAAGCATTTTTTAACTCCCTTTCTGCAGGGGCTCTCAACTCCACTCCTCAAGACCCTCCAACAGGTCAGGGTTTCAGGATATCTCTGCTTCAGCACAGGTGGCTCAGTCTTCTATTGAGTCAGATTGAGCCACATCTGCTGAAGCAGGGATATCCTGAAAACCTGACCTGTTTGGGGGGTCTTGAGGAGTGGGGTTGAGAGTCCCTGCCTTTTAGGCTGCATCCATAGATGGAGCAGCCGTGCTGAGGCGTGCGGACGCTCCGCGCTGAGCCCCTGCATCCTCAATGAGGATGCCTTGAGAGGGGGCTCACGCGAGCGTCCGCAGGCGTGCTGAGGCGTTGGAGGTTTCAGCCGAGCGCCAAGCTGTTTTTCAGCGCGCTGTCGGCTGAAAACCTCCAATCATTGCACAGCAGCGTCAACGTCACGGCGCCGTGACGTCGGCGCCATGACCTTGACGTCAGTGCGTCGCGGGCGATTGGCCCAGCGACGTCACTGCCCCGCCTCCAACCACCTCCCCCCGGCTCCCTTCGCGCACGCTGGCTCTCCTGCAATTCCGTGCAATCGTGCTGACTGAAGCAGGCGAGCCTCAGCGTTAGCGCGCCTCCGCTCTCCCCACACCTCTATGGCCCGGGCCTTACTGAATTAGCCTCTATTAGGTAACCATTTTCTAAAGCTAAAAGTACCTCTGCTGAAGGAGATTGGAGTCTCGGCAAAGCACCGCGCACACCATGCCATGTATTCCTGTGTTTGTAACACGTGCTGTGAGTGTATCCATGGGTTGGTAATTCGTGCTCTGCGTTGTACACAGAGTGTACTCCCGCTTGCACACCTCACACGCTGGAAAAGTGTGCGCTCTACATGTAAAGGGTTAAAGGGAAAGTCACAAATGGTTTGCCGGATAGAAGCAGCGCCGGGAACCTCGTGGCTGAATTTCTCGCTCACAGGTCACACACGCTCGTGCCTCGGCCGCGCTGTCATGTAAAGACTTTCATCACGCGTTGGAAGGTTCATCCCCAGTGACAGCCCGTCCCGCAGACGCCGTGCAGCAGTGCAGGGGCTGAGATAAAATGCTGCCTTCTCACCCCGCTCGCGTGACCCAAATCCCAGAGAACGTGGGCAGCTCCGCGCGATGCAGCACATTCCCTGCAAAGAGCGTGTAACATTAACATACCTACAGCACCATGTGTATACATCCATGTGTATACCCCCCCACAAGCGTGGTACCAGCCACCATGTTCATTGGGGATTATTCATATTCATTATTCCAAGGGAATTTCCGGGGGGAAGTGCCCCGATCAGCACTATCGCAGTTTAACCCCCGTTTGTGTCTGAACGTTTTGCCCAATGTTGTTCAGTTTGGGATTTGTAAAGTTACACATAGCACAGATTGCAATGAGATGTATCACATTCTGCCCCTCTGTGCATCCCTTCCCCCCAATTTAATCTCTGTAATAAAACAGACAATCTGCCCAGTTGAGGAGGCGTTAATATTCTGGACCAGATGTAAAAAAAAAACACCCCCAACAATTCTTAGATGTAATGATACTGTACTATGCTTTTACAAAGCACCACTTTCTCTGCTCTCTGTTAAAAGCACAGGGAGGCAATAGGCACACATTTACTAAGCAGTGCTATGCTGTAATGCATTACAGCGCCTTCATTTATTGCATATACAAGGAGCTGGCAGTGAGTATCAGACCAGGAGGAGCTCCCCCAGATGCAGAGGAGGTTGTGCGGCTTTGGTACCAAAGTCTCTTGGCGGCAAAACTGCCGCAGCAAAATATCAGCAGATCAACAAATAAATAATCCATTTGGTTCAAAGAGATTTTTCTTATTTAACATGCAGTGTAGATGTCTTCCCCCTGTTGGGGAAGATTACAGTCCCGTTTATTTGAATGGATCTGATCTCTTCTCCAGCAGTGGGAAGCAGATTCTGGCATGTTAAACAGGGTCCTACGATTCCTTGTTACAAAACATGTACAAAAGTGGTGCAAAAATAGCACGTAATAGAAGCATTAAAAGAAATCCCACAGAAAAGCAGGGGGACGTTACCGTTTGTAAATCGGGTGGTGTTTTGCACTGAGATCTTTCATACATAATATCCAGGGTTGTAAGTGTACCCGCACATTCCCAGGTGTAAGTGTACCCGCACATTCCCAGGTGTAAGTGTACCCGCACATTCCCAGGTGCAAGTGTACCCGCACAGTCCCAGGAGTAAGTGTACCCGCACATTCCCAGGTGTAAGTGTACCCGCACATTCCCAGGTGCAAGTGTACCCGCACATTCCCAGGTGTAAGTGTACCCGCACATTCCCAGGTGCAAGTGTACCCGCACATTCCCAGGTGCAAGTGTACCCGCACATTCCCAGGTGTAAGTGTACCCGCACTGTCCCAGGTGTAAGTGTACCCGCACATTCCCAGGTGTAAGTGTACCCGCACAGTCCCAGGTGTAAGTGTACCCGCACATTCCCAGGTGTAAGTGTACCCGCACATTCCCAGGTGTAAGTGTACCCGCACAGTCCCAGGTGTAAGTGTACCCGCACAGTCCCAGGTGTAAGTGTACCCGCACATTCCCAGGTGTAAGTGTACCCGCACATTCCCAGGTGTAAGTGTACCCGCACATTCCCAGGTGTAAGTGTACCCGCACATTCCCAGGTGTAAGTGTACCCGCACATTCCCAGGTGTAAGTGTACCCGCACATTCCCAGGTGTAAGTGTACCCGCACAGTCCCAGGTGTAAGTGTACCCGCACAGTCCCAGGTGTAAGTGTACCCGCACAGTCCCAGGTGTAAGTGTACCCGCACAGTCCCAGGTGTAAGTGTACCCGCACATTCCCAGGTGTAAGTGTACCCGCACATTCCCAGGTGTAAGTGTACCCGCACATTCCCAGGTGTAAGTGTACCCGCACATTCCCAGGTGTAAGTGTACCCGCACATTCCCAGGTGTAAGTGTACCCGCACATTCCCAGGTGTAAGTGTACCCGCACAGTCCCAGGTGTAAGTGTACCCGCACATTCCCAGGTGTAAGTGTACCCGCACATTCCCAGGTGTAAGTGTACCCGCACATTCCCAGATGTAAGTGTACCCGCACATTCCCAGGTGTAAGTGTACCCGCACAGTCCCAGGTGTAAGTGTACCCGCACAGTCCCAGGTGTAAGTGTCCTTGGCCCTACATGCAGCAGGGGACAGTCCCCTCTCCGTGGCCCTACATGCAGCAGGGGACAGTCCCTTCTCCGTGGCCCTACATGCAGCAGGGGCCAGTCCCCTCTCCGTGGCCCTACATGCAGCAGGGGACAGTCCCCTCTCCGTGGCCCTACATGCAGAAGGGGACAGTCCCCTCTCCGTGGCCCTACATGCAGCAGGGGACAGTCCCCTCTCCGTGGCCCTACATGCAGCAGGGGACAGTCCCCTCTCCGTGGCCCTACATGCAGCAGGGGACAGTCCCCTCTCCGTGGCCCTAAATGCAGCAGGGGACAGTCCCCTCTCCGTGGCACTACATGCCGGGTGTTATCTTGTTGCAAAACTAACGTACACGTCATTTCATTGCAGATATTTGACATCGCCTGGGATCTTTATCAACCCAATAAGATAGTCAGCTGTGGTGTGAAACACATCAAGGTACTGACCGTTTATTCCTTATTTATTTCGCATCTACTATATATTTGTGAAAGTGTTCTATGTGTCCGTGTCTGTATGTGTCTCCTGTGTCCCTCCCCGTGTCCCTAGCGGCAATCTCATTGGACCTTGGGCCAGGCCAATGAGATTGGTCCCTTGGCCCGCCCCCGCACACCTCTCATTGGCACCACACACACACACACACACACACACACACACACACACACACACGGCTCTCCCCTCACCCGGCGCTCTCCCTCACCCCTCCCCCCCACACACACAGAGCACGCGGCTCTCCCCTCACCCGGCGCTCTCCCTCACCCCCCCCCCCACACACACACAGAGCACGCGGCTCTCCCCTCACCCGGCACTCTCCCTCACCCCCCCTTTGCCCCCCCTGCCCTCCCTCCCAATGCCCTTTGCCCCCCCTGCCCTCCCTCCCAATGCCCTTTGCCCCCCCTGCCCTCCCTCCCCCTGCCCTTTGCCCCCTCCCTCCCTCCCCCTGCCTTTTGCCCCCTGCCCTCCCTCCCCTGCCCTTTGCCCCCTGCCCTCCCTCCCCCTACCCTTCTGCCCTTTTCCCCCCTGCCCTCCCTCCCCCTGCCCTTTTCCCCTTTGCCCCCCTGCCCTTTGCCCCTCTGCCCTTTGGCCTCTTGCCCCCTTCCTCCCTGCCCTCTTGCCCCCCTCCCTGCCCTCTTGCCCCCCTCCCTCCCTGCCCTCTTGCCCCCCCTGCCCTTTGCCCCCTCCCTCCCTGCCCTCTTGCCCCCCCTGCCCTTTGCCCCCCTCCCTCCCTGCCCTCTTGCCCCTCCCTGCCCTCTTGCCCCCCCACCCCTCCCTGCCCCCCCGCCCCTCCTTGCCCTTAGCCCCCCGCCCCTCCCTGCCCTTAGCCCCCCCGCCCCTCCCTGCCCTTGGCCCCCCCGCCCCTCCCTGCCCTTGCCCCCCCCGCCCCTCCTTGCCCTTGGCCCCCCCACCCCTCCTTGCCCTTGGCCCCCCCGCCCCTCCCTGCCCTTGGCCCCCCCGCCCCTCCCTGCCTTTGGCCCCCCCGCCCCTCCCTGCCCTTTGGCCCCGCCGCCCCTCCCTGCCCTTTGGCACCCCCGCCCCTCCCTGCCCTTTGGCACCCCCGCCCCTCCCTACCCTTTGGCACCCCCGCCCCTCCCTGCCCTTTGGCACCCCCGCCCCTCCCTGCCCTTTGGCACCCCCGCTCCTCCCTGCCCTTTGCCGCCCCTCCCTGCCCTTTGCCGCCCCTCCCCCCTCCCTGCCCTCTTGCCCCTCCCTGCCCTCTTGCCCCTCCCTGCCCTCTTGCCCCTCCCTGCCCTCTTGCACCTCCCTGTCCTTAGCCTCCCCGCCCCTCCCTGCCCTTTGCCCCTCCCTGCCCCTCCCTGCCCTTTGCCCCTCCCTGCCCCTCCCTGCCCTTTGCCCCTCCCCGCCCTTCCATGCCCCTTGCCCCCCCCCGTCCTTCCACTCCATGCCCCCTGCCCTTCCACGCCCGGGCAACGCCGGGTATATCAGCTAGTGTTTTAATAAAGTACCGGGTGTGTACAAAGTTATTTTGTGATAGCGCTGAATGCATGGCCTGAGCGTTTCACCCGGATATACACATTGGGGTCACTGCCCTGAACCTCTACGCAGCAAAGTGCTCCAAACACCCATTCGTAATCGCCTCTTGGCTTTAAAAAAAGACTGGGCTACGCCTTAGCTGCAACTAGTAAGAGGCTGTGTAATAAAACACACGCATGTAATTAAACACACGCATGTAATAAAACACACGCACGTAATTAAACACACGCATGTAATTAAACATACGCATGTAGTTAAACACATGCATGTAATAAAACACACGCATGTAATAAAACACACGCATGTAATTAAACACACACATGTAATAAAACACATGCATGTAATTAAACACGCATGTAATTAAACACACGCATGTAATAAAACACACGCATGTAATAAAACACACGCAGGTTATTAAACACACGCATGTAATAAAACACGCATGTAATTAAACACACGCATGTAATTAAACACACACATATAATAAAACACACGCATGTAATAAAACACACGCATGTAATTAAACACACGCATGTAATTAAACACACGCATGTAATAAAACACACGCATGTAATAAAACACACGCATGTAATTAAACACACGCATGTAATTAAACACACGCATGTAATAAAACACACGCATTGCGATGTATGTAGACTTACTTACTATACAAGGGAAGATACGTGTATCTCTGAGGCCCGTGTTCTGGAAAATGCGAGTAGCGCAGATCCGGAAGTGAATGGAACTTTCCGTGCGATAGGGCCGCACTGCCTATAGTTGACCTACAGAATAAGGGCCTAAAGGTCAATGTACAGTATTAGGGTATTCCCCCTTTGTATATCCGCCTGCATTTATGGGGTGATTTAGCCAGAGCTATCTTTGGCACAACAAATTCTGTTGAAAAGGAGCAATCAATGGCGGCAATTTTTTTTTTTGCGAAGTTTTTTTATATATAAAATTGAAGCAGGCGGTTCTCCGGAGCTGCACCCCATTAATTTCAGCTCCCGGGACCCCCTATTTCCGGAGATACTTACCTCTGCAGTAGGTGCTGGTAACTGCTCCGGCTCAGCAAGCAGAGAGGCTTTAAAGTTTAAAGCTCCCGCATCAGATGGGCCAATAGGAAACCGCACCAGTGACGTCACTGCTTCCTATTGGTCAACATGACCGAAAATCTTTGAAGAGCGGACACATTGTGGACCCTGGTAGGGGAGGAGAGCGGCTACCAGCACCTACTCTGGTGGTAGGTATCTCCAGAATTAGGAGGTCCCCAGAGCTGAAATTAATGCTTTTTAGCTCGGCTAAGCGGCAGAAAACCCATTCCAGTGAAAACATAAAACATAGAACACCACATGAGGAGGGGGGAGGTGGTGAGGAGGTAAGGGGGGAGGGGAGATGGGGAGGGGAGATGGTGAGGGGGGGGAGGTGGTGAGGGGGAGGGGGGAGGGAGAGTAGCAGAGGTCTTGTCTGTGTTTTAACTCTGTGCCACAGAGTTTAGATATTCCTTAGTTCTTTACGTGACGTCTCGTCTGGAGTGCGGCCAGGCCCTCATCTACAACTGTCCCTTTTCTTGGCCTAGATCTCTTCCTCTCGGGGTCTCTCCGCCCGTCAGAGGAGAACGCATCTAACACTATCATACCCAAGTGGTGGCATTGCTCACCCCCTGGGATATCCGTCTGGGCCAACCATGGCAGCCAGACCTTTGGAAATTTGCTGCCAGTGTCATTAACTAAACTTGTTAATTTTTCCATCTGGCAAACAAACCAAATCCTGTTCCTAATTTTATCAATAGCTGGAATTTCACTGTTTCCACGATGCTGCGATCTCACACCTCGTCGCTGTTGCAAAATGTGCAACTAATTTATTTTCCACTCTGGCTAGTTCCTGTGCTGGTTTATTCAGCAGGGAAAGCCAGGGGTCCCAGGGAATTTCGAGGCCCAATATCCTCTCCAGCCAATCTCGAATTTGCTCCCAAATTGGGGCTATCCGAGGGCAGGACCTCAGCATGTGTAACAGATCCGCCGGCTCTCCACATTGTTTGGGGCACAAGGGGGAGTAACCCCGGATACATTTTGTGAGTTTTAATGGGGTGAGGTACCCCCTCATCATTACTTTATATGCGTTCTTGTTTAACGTCGTACAAATAGAGCTTTTGGCTGCTGCTCGGACTATCGTCTCCCATTCTTCCTCGTCCAGAGTGGACCCTAGGTCCCTTCCCACTGAGACATGTAACTTGGTTTCCTACGGTAGTTTGCCCCAGAACAGATCACTTCTCTGTACATCCGAGAGGTTAGTCCCCGTGTGTCCTTCCCCCAACACAGCGGTGCGCAAACTGGGGGCGCGAGATTGTCTGCGGGGGGGGGGGGGGGGGGCGGGTTTACAGACGCGATTCCCGAAGGCACTTCAATGAAGTGCCGGGGAAACGGCAAAGCTTCTGTAGACTGCACTTACCTTGCTTCTGTAGACGCGACGTCAAATGACGCCGCGAGGTTATGTGACGTCACGTTGCCATGGCAAAGTGACATCATGACGTCGATGCCGGAGTCAAGGTATGAGGGGGAGAGTGGGGGGCACGGAGAGAAGGGAGCAGCCAGCAGGGGGGGCGCAGGGAAAAAAGATTGCGCTCCACTGCACCAACGCACAGAGCGTTTCAAAATGTGTCAGTGATGGACGGGACACGTGTTTGAGCGTGTTTGAGCGTGTTTGAGCGTGTTTGAGCGTGTTTGAGCGTGTTTGATGTAGATATATATCTTTTAAACAATTTGTTTAAAAAAATCCACGAGCTTGGATTGCCTCTTGAAAATGGCATTTTTACGTAGATTTATGCATAAGGTAAATCTGGTAAAAACTGTTCATCTCAAGCATGTTTGTGCTTACAATGTCCTATAAGACGTGTATTGGTTGAGGTCTTGGTCTTGAATGCAAAGCCTGCGGGTTTGATTTCAGACCCAGCCACTTAGACTCCTTCTGTGCGACCTTGGGCAAGTCACTTAACCTGCCTGTGCCTCACACCCCAAATATTAGGCGGTAAATCCTTCTGGAGAGAGATTGCTCGTCGTTCAGCGCTGTGTATAATAGTGTCAGTGATATTATGTATGTGGGTGCTGTGCAGATAGTGTAGCTCAGAGAGCAGCAGACGCCAGGCGGAGGGGATTAGCAGCAGGGAGGATGCCACCTGCATAACATTTCGCTGCCCTGTTTTACTCTGAATTATTTAACTGATTAAATGAATTATTTACCGAAAGATAAATATTTAAATTCACAATGAGGCTTGGAGTCCCCAAGAGTTCATACAGAATAGTTTTCTTAATGAATTGCAAAACTGTAGGAGCTGGTCTCACGTATGGGCAGAGCGTGTTGGAGAATGGGAATCTTTAAAGATGTTCCCAGTAATTCTCAATGGATAACATTGTTTTGTTATATTATAATGGTGCTGCCACTGGACAGATGTAAAAAAAATCCCTGTTTCATGAATTGTATAAATAATAATAATAATAGCATGTTCTTGTATAGCGCTGCTAGTTTCACGTAGCGCTTTACAGAGACATTTTGCAGGCCAGTGTCAGATCACCCACTGATTCATTCTGCATGAGGCACGATGTGTAACCATACCTCACATTTGTGTTTCATTTCCCACCCTATAAAGGTGATTTCAGAACTAGCCATCTTTAAAGCTGATATGGCTTTGCTGCTGTGGTGTAAATTGGACTCATGAGTCATTTCCAAGTTGTGCCGATGATATGGGGCCGTGTAGGTAAAATCTAATCCACTGATGCTGCTTTTTTCTACACTTTCATGATGAAGTCCCAGAGTTTCTCAAAGCAATGTTCCAGCCACTGTGCTTGGCCGCCATTATGGACACATGGGACCTTCCCAATAGGCTTATGTGCTCCCCAGATAGAAGTACACAGATGCCCACGTTGACATCCGTAGTGTAAATGCAAACATTGTTATCGAAAAGCCATGCCTCCCTGAAACGCGCCTTTAACCACCAAGCTGCCAGAGAGGTTAAGCATTCTAACGGTGTGTCTAAGGGTTAAAATACTGGTTCCAAGATGAGATCTGATTCCTTTCAGTCATCAGAATGAAACCTGCCCCCCCTTAGCACCCATTACAGTAATTCATGGGGTTTGACTCACTGGGTTTTGTCAGATTGCTGTATCAGCTGTTATTTCCCTCCGAGGAGGCTTTCTGGGAAAGTAATCCATTTAGCTCTTATTTGACTGGGAAATACCTCTTACTTAAAGTAATTAGACATCGGACCCAGAAGCTTTATTATCAGGTTTTGATTAATTCAGCTGAAGGACAAGTTGGTCCAATACAATTAAATAAGGTCTTCCCTCCCCCTGTGACACACAGTTGTGTGTGAAACTAGAGTTGTTGGAAACATTGGCTGCAGTGAAAATCATTCAATTAATCGTGCAAATCTCCCCAGCATTAATCCTCTTATCACCCCAAAATACCAGAAATCGGGGACTAAGGAGTGATTACCCCTTCTAGTGCCGGGGCAGGTGACTAAACAACTCTGTGTTGCTACACTTTTATCATAATGTTTCTCTGTGTATTTTACACAAAGATAAACATGTAACACATAGCATGATTAGGATAAGCATAACAATAGTCCACCTTTATCTCAGCCTAAAAGTTAATACATACAGTATTCAGTTTGTCATTTCATTATTTTACATTTTGATGGACAAGTCCAATTATTTTTCCAGGAATCAGTTAATCGGGTCTTCGTGTTAATGTAACCCAATTTTGGTTCGGCGTTGTCCTAGAAAATGCACATGTTTTATGATCTGGGGGCAGAGGGTGGACCCCCTTCCTGGCTCTTCCTTTCAGTACACACGTGTTCTGGCATCCTCGAGCACATAACGTACCCGATTTAGCAAACGTATATGGATGGTGTCTTAATTAGGGGCGCTAGACCACAGCTCTTAACTGTTGCAACGTCCATTGACCATTTTGGGCAGGTCTCTTTGTCCATCTGTTACCCAAAAAGTAGAATGTTATCTCTTCAAGGAACCTCTTCACTGTGGCTGTAATTCTCCCCTACAGCTGAGCGAATCCTGAAAGCACTATATATAAACACACCATCTATAGTGAAGATGTTGCCCTAAGAACTCCTTTCAGAGATGATTACATGGATCTATACATTGCATCTTATGACATATAACTTCTTTCATCTTGAGTGGCCCCTGATGTTGGGTAGCCATTCTATGAGTTGTCCTGCTTTGCAAATAATTGCTTTTCTATTTAGTTCCTATATTTGTTCTTTCATGTGTAAGAGTAAAACAGTTACAGCAAACTCACATGTATCAATGGCTGAAGAAATATTATCTGCGGCACCTGGAGCTTTGTCTGAACGCAGCGAGCAGGATTGTGCTTTCTCCAGGGAAGCAGAAGTGCGGGTTAATCATGAATCTCTGTATTTTTGATAACATGTTGATTACTGTGATATGTTGAATGACATCACAAATTACACATGGTCTGACATCTATGAAGGAAATAAGAATATATCTGTATCTCAATCATGTTATTTGACATTTTATCCTGTATATTCCTAACATGCCCATGGATGTGTTGTGATATGTGCGCCCTACCCTTGCCGGCACTGCTTCCCTGGCCGCTGCTGATCCCTGTGGGGGGGGGGGGGGGAAACCAGTTAACGGGTTTGTGATTACCTTTTCAGTTCTGGAGTTTGTGTGGAAACTCGCTGACACCGAAGCGGGGGGTGTTCGGGAAGACGGGCGACCTGCAGACTATTCTGTGCCTGTCCGGTGCAAGGGACGAACTGACGTACTCTGGGGCACTGAATGGGGATATATATGTTTGGAAAGGAATGACCCTTGCTCGGACAATCCAAGGAGCGCACGCCGTGAGTAGAAGGGCTGTTTATGTACTGTGCTTATACAGGGGCAACATAAACTAACTGCATATAACAGGCACTGCATCATTTAACCCATTGAGTGCCTTTAGGACATTCTCACAGCACGCCTTTGCTTTTTATCAGGAAAGGACCAATATGTACAGTTTGGAAGAGATTGTTTCAAACTTTCATGTATATAATATATACTGTATATGTAACCAGGTGCAGGAGGGAAGTATATGTCAGAGATGTGTATAATATATACTGTATATGTAACCAGGTGCAGGAGGGAGGTATATGTCAGAGATGTGTATAATATATACTGTATATGTAACCAGGTGCAGGAGGGAGGTATATGTCAGAGATGTGTATAATATATACTGTATATGTAACCAGGTGCAGGAGGGAGGTATATGTCAGAGATGTGTATAATATATACTGTATATGTAACCAGGTGCAGGAGGGAGGTATATGTCAGAGATGTGTATAATATATACTGTATATGTAACCAGGTGCAGGAGGGAGGTATATGTCAGAGATGTGTATAATATATACTGTATATGTAACCAGGTGCAGGAGGGAAGTATATGTCAGATGTATAAGTGTTAGGACAGAGATCATTCTCTGAAGCTGCAGGGTGTCGGGTGCAGGGGAAATGTTAGGAAGTACGTGGGAAAGGGCGATGGATCCATGGAAGAGCCTCCAAGCAGAGGTGGTAGATCCATGGAAGAGCCTCCAAGCAGAGGTGGTAGATCCATGGAAGAGCCCCCCAGCAGAGGTGGTAGATCCATGGAATATCCGCCCAGCAGAGGTGGTAGATCCATGGAAGAGCCTCCCAGCAGAGGTGGTAGATCCATGGAAGAGCCTCCCAGCAGAGGTGGTAGATCCATGGAAGAGCCTCCCAGCAGAGGTGGTAGATCCATGGAAGAGCCTCCCAGCAGAGGTGGTAGATCCATGGAAGAGCCTCCCAGCAGAGGTGGTAGATCCATGGAAGAGCCTCCCAGCAGAGGTGGTAGATCCATGGAAGAGCCTCCCAGCAGAGGTATGGGGGATGACACAGTAAGGTTATAATAGGGTTTGAGATTGTACAGCAGATGGGATAATGGGCAGACACGGTGGGCCGGGGTTTCCTATCGGCCGTCAGATGGTATGTGCTTTGCTAGTAGTCCAGGGTAGACGGCGTTTATCGAATAAAAAAATAAGAGAGAAGCTGGCGTGATAATGAGCCCGCGGAAAACTCTCCTATCAACATAATCATAATAAAAGAAGTCAAAATGCATTACCGGGGCGCGCGTTGTGTGACTGTGTGACTGTGTGACTGTGTGACTCTTACCCAACTGATTACATGGCTGTGATTTGTACAACACTCGCGATTTCCAGCAGTGAGATTAAAATGAAACAATCATCTTTTTAATGATCTGAAAAACAGATTAGTGGGTTTCCAATTTTAACGGCCATGTTTCAAGTGAAAGATTGTATTTGTCATATCAAATCCAATATTGGTGTTGGTGCTTCTAGTGCACGGCACAACTCTTATACGTCTCGGCTCTTGCCATGCACAGCCACACCGACTGTGCGGTCAATGGGAGGCAAACCAATTCAATGCTCCAGGTCTCGCTGGCAGCAATATTGTTACCCGTGCGTCTGCCTCTCCTCCGTGTACTGGCAGTGTGCAGAGTACAGATACACTGATAAGAGAGGTGCTTTCCATTCAGAGGTTTGAGTCTGCACATGCACCTCCGATAACATCCTCGCTTTCCTCCGCAGGCAGGAATCTTCAGTATGAACGCCTGTGAAGAGGGCTTTGCCACCGGAGGGAGGGACGGCTGTGTGCGGCTGTGGGATTTAAACTTTAAACCAATTACTGTGATTGATCTCAGGGAAACAGACCAAGGATACAAAGGTAACATCTGTATAACGCCGGACAGACTGTGTGTGTATATATTATTATCTTTTACCTTTATGGCGCCAACATATTCCGCAGCGCAGTACAACGTGAGACGGACGAGAGTAACATTGTATGACATAAGAGTACTTATATGTTCAGACAAACTGGGACAATGGGAAAGGAGGTGGTTGCCCCACGGAGCTTACAATCTAGAAGAAGAGGAGTATAAACACAAGGAATAGTGTGTGTGAGTTTCTTAGCAAGGGTTTGGCTTTTAATATCAAGTTCTGAATATATATATACAGCTGAACCGTGTTCAGCTCGGGGTCAACATAATGAGACCGCGTTATAACCGGGAACGCGGGGGAAAAAAATTAAAATGGCCGACGCAATCAGGACTTACCCGGAGCAGGTCGCAGGGGATCTGACACCACGGGTCAGCCATTGCGCGGGGAGGAGGTGGGAGGGAAGGGGATGGTGTGTGTGTGTGTGTGTGTGATGATTCACCCTGCAAAACAAGCCTTGTTCCTTTCTGCTGTAAATGTGCTAAAAACAATATGCATGGAAGGCTGAATCATTCATACTCCATGATGTGGAGCACTGTGCTTATATTGCCCTTGTAATTGTACCAATGAAAAGGCAACCCAGTGATTCATGTTGAAAGATTTGGACGGAATTAATTTTTCATGAACCCACTTACTTGTCCACTGGATAGTGGCTTAAACCAACTACCTCCTCTACCTAACCCCCATGCAGGGCCGCCGACAGGGGAAGGGAGGGAGGCCTGAGGCAATTGTCCCGGGGAGGCAGCGGGGGGCCCGGCAAGTGCTGGCAGTTAAACATGACCTCTGGTCAGGCTCCAGCTGTCACGAGGCCGCCAGCTCCATGTCCGACTGCCGGGCCCCTGCTTTCCCCCCCTGCAGCAGATGCCTCCACTGCTGTTGCGGCCTTCACTGCGGGGGGTGGTGCCTACACGGGAGGTTCGGCGGCTGGAATGGTGATGTGCCAGGGAGTATTATGTGTGATGTGCAGGGTGGGGAGGGGGATATGATTTGCAGGAAGGGGGGATGTGATGTGCAGGGGGGGATGGGATATGCAGGGGAGTATTGTGTTTGTGTGTGATGTGCAGGGGGGTTTATGTGTGTGTGTGTGTGTCCATTAGCAATAAAGCTTTGGGTGGGGGAAAAAAAATGCAGCGTAGCTTTTTAAAAACGGGAGCCACGCTCAGACCACATTATACGCGGATCCGCGTTTTGGCGGATCGTGCTATAACAGGGTTGAGCTGTATGTTTAAAATAGATATGCATTTATGCAGTCACAGACAGACTCATAACATATACAATCTTACTGTATATACTGCTGACATTGTAAGCCTGTGTATTTTTTACTATAAAGATGCTATAGTCCTGTAAGTATATATGGATTGTATACCCCTGTAAGTATATATGGATACTATATCCCTGTAAGTACAGTATATATGGATGCGACGCCCCTGTAAGTACAGTATATATAGATGCTATACCCCTGTAAGTATATATGGATGCGATACCCCTGTAAGTACAGTATATATGGATGCGACGCCCCTGTAAGTACAGTATATATGGATGCGATACCCCTGTAAGTACAGTATATATGGATGCGATACCCCTGTAAGTACAGTATATATGGATGCGATACCCCTGTAAGTACAGTATATATGGATGCGATACCCATGTAAGTACAGTATATATGGATGCGACGCCCCTGTAAGTACAGTATATATGGATGCGATACCCCTGTAAGTATAGTATATATGGATGCGATACCCCTGTAAGTACAGTATATATGGATGCGATACCCCTGTAAGTACAGTATATATGGATGCTATACCCCTGTAAGTACAGTATATATGGATGCGACGCCCCTGTAAGTACAGTATATATGGATGCGATACCCCTGTAAGTATAGTATATATGGATGCGATACACCTGTAAGTACAGTATATATGGATGCGATACCCCTGTAAGTACAGTATATATGGATGCTATACCCCTGTAAGTACAGTATATATGGATGCGATACCCCTGTAAGTACAGTATATATGGATGCGATACCCCTGTAAGTACAGTATATATGGATGCGATACCCCTGTAAGTACAGTATATATGGATGCTATACCCCTGTAAGTACAGTATATATGGATGCTATACCCCTGTAAGTACAGTATATATGGATGCTATACCCCTGTAAGTACAGTATATATGGATGCGACGCCCCTGTAAGTACAGTATATATGGATGCGACGCCCCTGTAAGTACAGTATATATGGATGCGACGCCCCTGTAAGTACAGTATATATGGATGCGATACCCCTGTAAGTACAGTATATATGGATGCGATACCCCTGTAAGTACAGTATATATGGATGCTATACCCCTGTAAGTACAGTATATATGGATGCGATACCCCTGTAAGTACAGTATATATGGATGCTATACCCCTGTAAGTACAGTATATATGGATGCGATACCCCTGTAAGTACAGTATATATGGATGCGATACCCCTGTAAGTACAGTATATATGGATGCGACGCCCCTGTAAGTACAGTATATATGGATGCGATACCCCTGTAAGTATATATGGATGCGATACCCCTGTAAGTACAGTATATATGGATGCGACGCCCCTGTAAGTACAGTATATATGGATGCGATACCCCTGTAAGTACAGTATATATGGATGCGATACCCCTGTAAGTACAGTATATATGGATGCGATACCCCTGTAAGTACAGTATATATAGATGCTATACCCCTGTAAGTATATATGGATGCGATACCCCTGTAAGTACAGTATATATGGATGCTATACCCCTGTAAGTACAGTATATATGGATGCGACACCCCTGTAAGTACAGTATATATGGATGCTATACCCCTGTAAGTACAGTATATATGGATGCGACGCCCCTGTAAGTACAGTATATATGGATGCGACGCCCCTGTAAGTATATATGGATGCTATACCCCTGTAAGTACAGTATATATAGATGCTATACCCCTGTAAGTACAGTATATATGGATGCGATACCCCTGTAAGTACAGTATATATGGATGCGATACCCCTGTAAGTACAGTATATATGGATGCTATACCCCTGTAAGTACAGTATATATGGATGCGATACCCCTGTAAGTACAGTATATATGGATGCTATACCCCTGTAAGTACAGTATATATGGATGCGATACCCCTGTAAGTACAGTATATATGGATGCGATACCCCTGTAAGTACAGTATATATGGATGCGACGCCCCTGTAAGTACAGTATATATGGATGCGATACCCCTGTAAGTATATATGGATGCGATACCCCTGTAAGTACAGTATATATGGATGCGACGCCCCTGTAAGTACAGTATATATGGATGCGATACCCCTGTAAGTACAGTATATATGGATGCGATACCCCTGTAAGTACAGTATATATGGATGCGATACCCCTGTAAGTACAGTATATATAGATGCTATACCCCTGTAAGTATATATGGATGCGATACCCCTGTAAGTACAGTATATATGGATGCTATACCCCTGTAAGTACAGTATATATGGATGCGACACCCCTGTAAGTACAGTATATATGGATGCTATACCCCTGTAAGTACAGTATATATGGATGCGACGCCCCTGTAAGTACAGTATATATGGATGCGACGCCCCTGTAAGTATATATGGATGCTATACCCCTGTAAGTACAGTATATATAGATGCTATACCCCTGTAAGTACAGTATATATGGATGCGACGCCCCTGTAAGTACAGTATATATGGATGCGACGCCCCTGTAAGTATATATGGATGCTATACCCCTGTAAGTACAGTATATATAGATGCTATACCCCTGTAAGTACAGTATATATGGATGCGATACCCCTGTAAGTACAGTATATATGGATGCGATACCCCTGTAAGTACAGTATATATGGATGCGATACCCCTGTAAGTACAGTATATATGGATGCGATACCCCTGTAAATACAGTATATATAGATGCTATACCCCTGTAAGTATATATGGATGCGATACCCCTGTAAGTACAGTATATATGGATGCGATACCCCTGTAAGTACAGTATATATGGATGCTATACCCCTGTAAGTACAGTATATATGGATGCGATACCCTTGTAAGTACAGTATATATGGATGCTATACCCCTGTAAGTACAGTATATATGGATGCTATACCCCTGTAAGTACAGTATATATGGATGCTATACCCCTGTAAGTACAGTATATATGGATGCGATACCCTTGTAAGTACAGTATATATGGATGCTATACCCCTGTAAGTACAGTATATATGGATGCGACGCCCCTGTAAGTACAGTATATATGGATGCGATACCCCTGTAAGTACAGTATATATGGATGCGACGCCCCTGTAAGTACAGTATATATGGATGCGATACCCCTGTAAGTACAGTATATATGGATGCGATACCCCTGTAAGTACAGTATATATGGATGCGACGCCCCTGTAAGTACAGTATATATGGATGCGATACCCTTGTAAGTACAGTATATATGGATGCGATACCCCTGTAAGTACAGTATATATGGATGCGATACCCCTGTAAGTATAGTATATATGGATGCGATACCCCTGTAAGTACAGTATATATGGATGCTATACCCCTGTAAGTACAGTATATATGGATGCTATACCCCTGTAAGTACAGTATATATGGATGCGACGCCCCTGTAAGTACAGTATATATGGATGCTATACCCCTGTAAGTACAGTATATATGGATGCGATACCCCTGTAAGTACAGTATATATGGATGCGATACCCCTGTAAGTACAGTATATATGGATGCGATACCCCTGTAAGTACAGTATATATGGATGCGATACCCTTGTAAGTACAGTATATATGGATGTGATACCCCTGTAAGTACAGTATATATGGATGCGACACCCCTGTAAGTACAGTATATATGGATGCGATACCCCTGTAAGTACAGTATATATGGATGCGATACCCCTGTAAGTACAGTATATATGGATGCGATACCCCTGTAAGTACAGTATATATGGATGCGACGCCCCTGTAAGTACAGTATATATGGATGCGATACCCCTGTAAGTACAGTATATATGGATGCGATACCCCTGTAAGTACAGTATATATGGATGCTATACCCCTGTAAGTACAGTATATATGGATGCGATACCCTTGTAAGTACAGTATATATGGATGCTATACCCCTGTAAGTACAGTATATATGGATGCGACACCCCTGTAAGTACAGTATATATGGATGCGACGCCCCTGTAAGTACAGTATATATGGATGCGATACCCCTGTAAGTACAGTATATATGGATGCGATACCCCTGTAAGTACAGTATATATGGATGCGATACCCCTGTAAGTACAGTATATATGGATGTGATACCCCTGTAAGTACAGTATATATGGATGCGATACCCCTGTAAGTACAGTATATATGGATTCTATACCCCTGTAAGTACAGTATATATGGATGCGACGCCCTTGTAAGTACAGTATATATGGATGCGATACCCCTGTAAGTACAGTATATATGGATGCGATACCCCTGTAAGTACAGTATATATGGATGCGATACCCCTGTAAGTACAGTATATATGGATGCTATACCCCTGTAAGTACAGTATATATGGATGCGATACCCCTGTAAGTACAGTATATATGGATGTGATACCCCTGTAAGTACAGTATATATGGATGCGATACCCCTGTAAGTACAGTATATATGGATTCTATACCCCTGTAAGTACAGTATATATGGATGCGATACCCTTGTAAGTACAGTATATATGGATGTGATACCCCTGTAAGTACAGTATATATGGATGCTATACCCCTGTAAGTACAGTATGTATGGACAGTTAGGATACCCAGCTGTGGCTGATATAAGCTTTTATTCCCAGCACAGAGCAGAATGGGGATTGAGAGGCATTTCTGGTTATGTTCTAGTAAATGAATGGAGATTACCCATCTGAGTCTGTGACTCAGATCATATCGCTCAAGTGACCCAATTTTATTTTTGATACAGATGGTGGAAGCTGATAGATAAGCCTCATAAAGCGCAGCGCCTGCAGACGCATAGTACAGATTGCTGCGCCTATGTGTGTGACACGCTCTGTTTACACCGATTTCAGGTGTAGACTTACAAGTAAATGTGCTCTTCACCCGTTACACCTCAGAATATATTTGAAATAATTGGGATATTAACAAGGTTTGTGTTCTTTCTGTGGCTGTCTGTATTTGTTACTGGTAAATATGGGCCCTAGGGCTTAGATAGGAGATCCAGATATCACGGAGGTATAAAGAGAAGAACGTTATCCTCACACCGGGTCCTGCCGGCAGCAACGGACTTCTTATATTCTGTATATTGCAAGATAGTGTGTTTCTGTCTTCTCTGGCAGTTACAGGGTTAAATATGGTTAGAGGTGGCTCAATCAGTCCCTGCTTCAGCACAGATGGCTCAATCAGTCACTGATTCAGTACAGGTGGCTCAATCAGTCCCTGCTTCAGCACAGATGGCTCAATCAGTCACTGATTCAGTACAGGTAGCTCAATCAGTCCCTGCTTCGGCACAGGTGGCTCAATCAGTGGGTCAGTCTTCGACTGAGCCACCTATGCTAAAGCTGAGATATCTTTAAAACCAGTCCTGTTGGGGGTGTCTTGAGGACTGGAGTTGAGAGCCCCTGTACTAATCAGTGTTCTGGTATGAGACAGCTTCCGACCCTGGAAGAATCCCTACAGCCTGTTCAAGTTGATGCTCTGTAAGGTATCTTCCAGCGCCGAACACTGTCTTATACATCCACACCAGTTTAAGTTCGTGCAAATCTAAGGCTGTCTCATATTTTAACCTGATCTGTAACTGTTTCATACGCCCATAATATATATTATCTCTAACTGTGCATGCAATGTCTTGTATATAATGTATAACCCTGCTCCCTTATGTAACTATGTATTTGTAACCATGTATCTGCCAGCTTAACTCTGTGCCCAGGCCATACGTGAAAACGAGCGGTAATTCTCAGTGTATTACTTCCTATAAATAAATAAATACCAGAAGACTGCATAGTCCTGCCCAAGGTCACAAGGAGCTGACAATTCAAACTAGGCTTTAAAGGTAGTGTTCTTCCCCCTAAGCTGCGACGTTAGCCGGCGTATTTACTGCTCTCTCCTGCTCTCTCCCAGGTTTATCCGTGCGCAGTGTGTGCTGGCGAGGCGACCACATCCTGGTCGGGACGCAGGACAGCGAGATCTTTGAGATTGTGGTGCACGAGCGTAACAAGCCCTTTCTGATAATGCAGGGCCACTGCGAAGGGGAGCTCTGGGCTCTGGCCGTCCACCCAACCAAGCCACTGGCCATCACTGGGAGCGATGACCGATCAGTGAGGTAAGAGGATCACCTGGGGTTTCTGCCATACACAGGTTACTTGTGACCGTGTTGCAGTTGCTAATATCAGGCACCCAGGTGAGTTAAAACAGAAGAAACCTGGAGATTTCACTGCCGATTTGCTTCACATGTTACGCTATCTACGTCTCCTACAAACAACATACTGTATGTGCAGAGTATCCCCGGATTCATTCCCAGGTGTTCTTGTGTTTAATTAGTCATTTGCCCAGTGTAAAGTTTTGAAGAAATGTACATGAGTACGTCAGTATTTGGCGAGACCTTTTTTATTTGGACTAACAATTGATACTATAAGACAAGGTTTCGAGGGTTCTCTCTCTCCCTCAAGACAACTCTATATATATATCTATATATAGATATATATATAGATATATATATAACGATATATTATGACCTTGTGACCAATTACAGGATGAAAGGGATTACGAGCAGAAGCAGTACTAGAAACCCTGGTTGGTATCACGTTCTTATGCAGCATGTTCATTTTCAGAGGGTCCCGAGTGTGAGTAAAGGCACCATCTCTACAAGCAATGACACTCCACTAGCAGGGGGGCCTGCTTCAAATCCCGGGGTCGGCTCCTTGTGACCGTCGGCAAGTCACTGTATCTCCCTGTGCCTCAGGCACCAATATTAGGCCCGGGCTATAGAGGGGTGAGGAGAGCGGATGCGCGCTAACGCTGAGGCTCGCCTGCTTAAGTCAGCGCGATTCCACGGACTTGCAGGTGAGCCAGCGTGCGCGAAGGGAGCCGGGGGAAGGTGGTTGGAGGCGGGGCAGTGACGTCGCTGGGCCAATCGCCCGCGACACACTGACGTCAATGTCACGGCGCCGACGTCACGGCGCCGTGACGTTGACGCTGCTTAAGGCTGATTGGATGTTTTCAGCCGACAGCGCGCTGAAAAACAGCTTGGCGCTCGGCTGAAAACTCCAAAGCCTCTGCACGCCTGCGGACGCTCGCGTGAGCCCCCTCTCAAGGCATCCTCATTGAGGATGCAGGGGCTCAGCGCGGAGCGTCCGCACGCGTCAGCGCTGCTTGTCCTTCTATGGACGCAGCCTTAGATTGATAACCTGGGGGTGGGTGGGGACGGGATGTTACCCCTGCTCAGCTGATACTAATATTCTATTCCCAGAATAGTACAATGGAAAGAACAGAGAAAAAAATACCAGTTTATTTACTGTATTATTAAATACAGTTTAACAAAATTAGATTGTAAGCTCTACAGGGGATGAACTCATTGTGCCTGCAAAACTCTTTGTACAGCGCTGGTACACTGTCAAAGCTATATAAGAACAAATAAATATATTATTATTATTAATAGCAAATGCAATTAGTATTTCAATTATGTTAACGATATCAGAAAGAGAGCTATATTAGGATACTGGTGTCAATGTTTACACATAAGCAGGGAATAACTGAGGAAGGTGCAGCTGCGCGGTACGACAAGATTTTTCAAAGGCCCTATAATTGCGTTTGCCGTTTGCGACGGAGGCGTGGCCCCGCCCCCGCCGGCGGTTCAGCCAATGAGGCGAACCAGCTGCATGAGGTCATGGCCACGACCCTGCAAACCCCTCCCCATGCCCCCTCCCGTCGCAAACTCTCCCTCTGTCCCAGGACCGCAGATCGCGGTGACAGCGCTGTGCACGCGCCGGGCCCCCCGCCGGGCGCGCGTGCCACAGTGCTGACTGGGACCGCTGCCGAAAATTGGATACATTCTGTCCAGTATATACTGACACCACAGAGCAAAGCGAGAGGTCCGTGTGGCTTTCCTTCCAATTTCCCTGCCGGAAACATCCAAAACGCTACGTTATTGCAAGCCTCCATAATAATGTGATTGTGTGGCAGCTTCATTATGTTTTGAGGGAACATTCTCTTCTATAATATCATAAGAAAACCCATTAACGATTACATATAATTACATTTTTGCTGGCTCTCTGGATGTACAGTATATCTTACCTTAAGGAATCATGTTCTGTTTACTTATTTGCTTACCACAATTAAATTAGCCTATATGAAGCCATCTCTCTCCCTCCCACCCTCCCTCTCTCCCTCCCTCCCACCCTCCCTCTCTCCCTCCCACCCTCCCTCCCACCCTCCCTCTCTCCCTCCCACCCTCCCACCCTCCCTCCCACCCTCCCTCTCTCCCTCCCACCCTCCCTCTCTCCCTCCCACCCTCCCTCTCTCCCTCCCACCCTCCCTCTCTCCCTCCCACCCTCCCTCTCTCCCTCCCACTCTCCCTCTCTCCCTCCCACCCTCCCTCTCTCCCTCCCACCCTCCCTCCCTCCCTCTCTCCCTCTCTCCCTCCCACCCTCCCTCTCTCCCTCTCTCCCTCCCACTCTCCCACCCTCCCACCCTCCCACAGTCCCTCTCTCCCTCCCTCCCACCCTCCCACCCTCCCACAGTCCCTCTCTCCCTCCCACCCTCCCACCTTTCCACCCTCCCTCTCTTCCACCCTCCCTCTCTCCCACCCTCCCTCTCTTCCACCCTCCCTCTCTCCCACCCTCCCTCTCTCCCACCCTCCCTCTCTCCCTCCCACCCTCCCACCCTCCCTGCCACTCTCCCTCTCTCCCTCCCACCCTCCCCCTCTCCCTCTCTCTCCCTCCCACCCTCCCCCTCTCCCTCTCTCCCTCCCACCCTCCCTCTCTCCCTCCCACCCTCCCTCTCTCCCTCCCACCCTCCCTCTCTCCCACCCTCCCTCCCACCCTCCCTCCCACCCTCCCTCCCTCCCACCCTCCCTCCCACCCTCCCTCCCACCCTCCCTCTCTCCCTCCCACCCTCCCACCCTCCCTCTCTCCCTCCCACCCTCCCACTCTCCCTCCCACCCTCCCTCTCTCCCTCCCACCCTCCCTCTCTCCCACCCTCCCTCTCTCCCTCCCACCCTCCCTCTCTCCCACCCTCCCTCTCTCCCTCCCACCCTCCCTCTCTCCCTCCCCCCTCTCTCCCTCCCCCCCTCTCTCTCTCCTCTCTCCCTTTCCCTCTCTCTCTCTCCCCCTCTCTTACCCACCCCCCTCCCCTGCAGTATTCCCATGATTTGCTGAGCTGAGGCAGGGCAAATAGATGTTTTTTTTTTTTTAAATGTCATTCAGTGTTCCAGGTAAAAGCTTTCTAGCTAATGAACTCTGAGTCTGAGCTGGCTCTGATCCATTTGGAGTTGTGAAGAGTGGACCTCAGAATCCAGGCTCCCAAAACGGCCGTTCCATTAGCCTGTCAGACCACATTACATTAGAATAACAAATGAAACTAAACATGTTCGTCTTATCAACTCTGAAGATTATTGCAGCTTCACTTAATTTCTCTCCGGCAAAAACCACGGATAGTTTGATTTATTCTAAAATCTAAAGCAAATATATGGATGAATGTATCATGTCTGTCCAGGAAGTGGTAAGTGCGTTGGGTGAAGGAGTGGGGCTGAATCCAGTACATTCTTAAAATGGGAATAGAGAGTCAGCATTTAACAGTGACAAGGACTAGATTTGCTTTAATTTAATTGCCTTGTTCGAACATATGAAAATAATGAAGAAGCCATTGATGGAGCCTATTTATGAAATCCAACTTCCTGATATAATTTTTTTCATGTAATTGGCTTATCCAATTTTGCTTTACAGGCTGCTACGAAATAGTATTGCGCAATGATGTTTGTACTGGTTCTCTATGAAAGTCTTAAACTACAAATGTCTGTTTTTCCCATAAATGTTCAATCTTCAAAAACTAAAATGGGATGATATAAGTATTAAGAAATTAGAAATGTGTCAATGTTTGAGTACGACAAAAAACAGACAAAGATGCCCAAAGCTACTTCCAATGTGACAAAAATACACAGTGCAATACCTATAAATTCTCTCGAGAGAATATATAGGTATTGCACTGTGTATTTTTGTCACATTGGAAATAGCTTTGGGCATCTTTGTCTGTTTTTTGGTGTACACTCTTTGTGACACTTATATACATATATATATATATATATTATGTGCTAATGGTAGGGGTTTCTCAGAGCTTGTTGGGTATCTGTGTGTTTATTAAATGTTTGAGTATGACAAGTAACTTAATCCAGAACTAATCAGAGAGCCCTATAGTAGGTGATACCAAAATGTTGGCAAAAAGATCTTTGTGTTAACCAGGGTTTTAATAGGCTCAGTGGCATTCACATGATGTATCCTACAAATTATAAATCCAACAAAAGGTATCACTGTCATGTTAATCGTGGTAATGAGACTCTTGACCTATGAAAGTTATGGTCTCTTCACCCAAACAATACCACCAGTCCTGTGTTGTGACGTGTTGTAGCCTTGTGCTTTTTTCTGCTGTTGTTAAACTGTGTTTCTTCTAAATGCAGAATATGGAGCCTAATAGACCATGCTCTCATTGCTCGTTGCAACATGGAGGAACCAATCCGCTGTGCGGCTGTAAGTACAGATGGTATCCATCTAGCTCTTGGAATGAAGGATGGATCTTTCACGGTGCTCAGAGTCAGGTAATGTCCCGAAATACATCTCCAAACATCTTCCCAAACTTTCCATGCAATTGGACAGGAGCGGCCAACTCCAGTCCTCAAGGGCCACCAATAGGTCAGGATTTAAGGATATCTCTGCTTCAGCACAGGTGGCTCAGTCAAAATAACTTGAAACCTGACCTGTTGGTTGCTCTTGAGGACTGGAGTTGGCCACCGCTGCAATAGGAGATAGTTTCATATCAGAAAACAGCAAAGGAATGTAGAAGGATCACTCGTTCCATGGTTTCCATCAGCCGGACATTTAAACGGTGCCTTTTTATTCCTAATTGGCAGCCAAAGAGAATAATATCCGCTTGTGTAAATTATTGCATTGTTGATTACATACCATCTAATGGGGGGAAATATTAAGTATTTGTCCATAAAATTGCAAGAGATGCCGTGCAGTCATTGGACAGCTAGGAAGAAAGGAGGATTTAGCACTCTCAGCAGATCAGAATTTGGAATGGATCTATCACGATTAGCGACGGAGATCCATTTCCAGCTCTGGGCTATTTTCCTTTCTCCTCCGAATCCAATTCGGCGTTGTGTTTTATCCCAGGGATATGACGGAGGTTGTCCACATAAAGGACAGGAAAGAAGCCATCCACGAGCTGAAGTATTCTTCCGATGGACATTTCCTTGCCGTCGGCTCCAATGATAGCTGTGTCGACATTTACGGGGTTGTACAGAGATACAAAAAAGTCGGGGAGTGCGTGGGATCCGTAACGTTCATCACACACATGGACTGGTCCTCCGACAGCAAATATCTGCAGACCAACGATGGCAGCGGCAGGAGAATGTTTTACAAAATGCCAGGTCAGTAATGGGAAGCCGGAACGTAAAAGGATGTATTTTGTTGGAGGGTAATGATCACAAATAGTCTATTATGACATGAGTCCATTATCCCTTATTCCAGCTGATCATTTTATTAGACTAATGAGCAGGAGGTCCTAGTGCAAGAAGTTTAAACACATCAAAAGTCTAAGTTGGGAGCCATTCTATGGTGCCTGTCGCCTCCTCCATACACAGGGCTCAAGAGAGCGTAACAAGCTGTTTCTAAGATATGCAGTAGTTACATCTATTTTTTCATTGATCTACATAGATTGTGGCTTTAATTCCTATAAGACCATTGTGCATTTTATAGCTTCACAACTCTGTGGTGTTTTAAGAAAATCATTCGTCGGCTCTTACCACTGCTGCTCCATCACGTGTTGTGTTAGCTGACAGATAAAGATTAGTGTGTATAAATGTGCGTGGCATTGCTTGCCGTGGTACTGTAAGTGGAACATGTTGACCTTGTTTTCTGCCCCGGGCTGTGTTGTTTCAGGGGGTAAGGAAGTGGCTAATAAGGAGGAGCTGAAAGGGGTTCAGTGGGCCCGATGGACGTGTATCTCTGGCCGGGAAGTTAACGGAATCGCGCCCAAATACTCGGACATTAATGACATCAACTCCGTAGACGCCAATTATCCCGGACAAGTTTTAGTCACGGCCGATGATTACGGGATTGTGAAGCTGTTCCGATATCCGTGTCTGGGAAAAGGTGCTTTTTACATTTCAGTCGCTTGCGTGTCTGCCGTGTGGGATCCAGCTCCCACCTCCCGCTGATTGCACGGGTGTCACCCGACTTTTACAGCTGACACACTGCGAGTGCTCATCTGCATGTCATTACCCAGAATGCTAAGGCCCGTAATATAGTGTGCGGATGTGCGCGCGTGCACGTACCGCACACTTTTTGTGTGTATGGTGTCAGCGACACAGTGAGGTACTCTGTGTGTGTGTGTTACGTTTGTAATAAATAAATAAATACGTTGGAATAAATTATTTATTAACATTGTACACACACACACACACACACACACACACACACACACACACACATACATTTCAGTGGCGGTAGCAGTGCAAAATCTTTATTTTCCTCATCTTCCCCCCTGTCGGCCGGTTCCGCGCTCACTGCCGTGCGCACGCACAGCACCATTATAGAAAGGCTGACTAACCTCAGCCGACTATAACTGCCGCGCGCGCACGGCGCAGCAAGCGCACCCTCTATAGCAGGGGGGCGCAAACTTTTTTCCCTGCGCCCCCCTGCCGGCTGTCCCCTCACTCCTGCGCCCCCCTCCCATCCCCAACTTACCCGCGCTCCGGCGTAATGACGTCATGTTACCATAGCAACGTGACGTCACATGACCGCGCAGCGTCATTTTGACGCCGCGTTGCCATGGCGACACAGGGAGGAAGCCGCCGGAGCCACGGTAAGTTAGGTTTACAGAGGCCCTGCAGCTCCCCCGGCACTTAATTTAAGTGCCTTCGGGAAGCGCGCGGGGCCTCTGTAAACCCCGCGCCCCCCGTCGGCAGTGTCGCGCCCCCCCTGGGGGTCGCGCCCCACAGTTTGCGCACCGCTGCTCTATAGGACAGCCCTAAGAGATAATGGGGATGGGCAGGGTTGCAGACCTGCCTGAGACGTTTGGATGTGCCCACACGGGGGATTTCTATTGGCTGCACACTGTAACGGGGAGGGGTTTTTGTCCCTTTTGTACCCACCACAACTTATTTCATGTGTAGTTGACCCAATGTTTACCAAATTCTGCCACTTACACACTTCTCTCCAGTTTTACCCCACCCCCTATACCATACACCCCAATAGATTTCCATATTATCCAATACACATATCCTAATTAACTTCCATTTACTGGCATGTAAATGCTTCTAGAGGTCATTTTGCAGCTTTGAACAGAGATTAGAAACTCACTAGTTGTTGTTTTATTACATTACTAGATGATATACCCGGCGTTGCCCGTGATGTAATGTTCTGCCTCCCCCATCCTCCCTCTCAACTCTCTTCCCCCCTCTTCACAGCTGTTCAGGCTTCCCCCCTTCTCTCCTGACTCCCTCCCCCCCCTCTCTCTCCTGACTCCCTCTCTCACCCCCCTCTCTCCTGACTCCCTCTCCCCCCCTCTCTCCTGACTCCCTCTCTCCCTCCCTCTCTCCTGACTCCCTCTCCCCCCCTCTCTCCTTACTCCCTCTCCCCCTCTCTCCTGACTCCCTCTCCCCCCCTCTCTCCTGACTAACTCCCCCCCATCTCTCCTGACTAACTCCCCCCCACTCTCTCCTGACTAACTCCCCCCCCCTCTCTCCTGACTGAATACCACCCCCCGCCTGTCCGCTGTGCGCCGCCATATTACCGGGGGCAGCTGCAGGAGGACGGGGGTCCTTCCGGAGGCTGCCTGCCCACTGCCTGTCCCCCCGCCGGGGAGGGAGGGAAGTGAGCGTTGGCGGCTGGGGCAGGAGGGCCACGCCGCGCTTCCCCTCTGTCCGGGAGCCGGTGGGGGGAAGGGAGAGGGAGAGAGAGAGAGCGAGAGAGTTGGGTGACGTCATAGAGCCACCAATCTGATTGGCCAGAGGCTGAGGACCAATCAGATTCACCGCAGCTAGTACCAACCTTTCAATTTTATATATTAAGATTGAGGTTGCTTCCAATTAGGGACCCTGCAGAATATGCGGCGAAGACCTCTTTCCCCTGCTGGAGAACAGTTCAGCCCCCTTGAATCGAACGAATGAGACTATAGTATTAGGTGTAGTTGCATATACAGACCTGATATATTCCAGTCCAGTTCTCATTGATCCAGGTATAAATCCTTATTTCCCATTTCTGCTCACCCCCGTGCTACAGGATTACAGGCCCACTGAGGACCGCATTGCCAGTTCTGTTGTATGTATGTCTTTATTTGTATAGCGCCATAAAATGTACATAGCGCTTCACAGTAGTAATACATGTCATATAAATAACAAATATAAATAACAGATCATGGGAATAAGTGCTTCAGACATACTGTAAAAGTAACATTAAGGAAGGAGTCCCTGCTCCGAGGAGCTTACAATCTAATTGGTAGGTAGGGAGAACGTACAGAGACAGTAGGAGGGAATACTAGTAAGTGCGTCTGCAGGGGGCCAAGCTTTGTGTCAAGTGTCCATGATTATCCAGTGCTACTCATGTGCTTCTTTAAGCAGATGTGTCTTAAGGTGGGTCTTAAAGGTGGATAGCGAGGGGGCTAGTCGGGTATTGAGGGGAAGGGCATTCCAGAGGTGTGGGGCAGAAAGTGAGAAAGGTTTAAGGTGGGAGAGAGCTTTAGATACAAAGGGGGTAGTAAGAAGACTTCCTTGAGAAGAACGCAAGAGTCGTGATGGTGCATAGCGAGAAATTAGGGCTGAGATGTAATGAGGGGCAGAAGAATGTAAAGCTTTAAAAGTGAGCAGTAGAATTGAGTGTGAGATACGCGATTTAATCGGAAGCCAGGAGAGGGATTTCAGCAGGGGAGACGCTGAGACAGATTTAGGAAAGAGTAGAGTGATTCTGGCAGCAGTGTTTAGGATAGATTGTAGGGGAGACAGGTGAGAGGTAGGAAGGCCGGACAGCAGGAGGTTGCAGTAATCGAGACGGGAGAGAATGAGGGCCTGAGTCAGAGTTTTAGCAGTTGAGTAACAGAGGAAAGGGCGTATCTTTGTGATATTGCGGAGGAAAAAGCGACAAGTTTTAGAACCGTTTTGAATATGAGAGGAGAATGAGAGAGAGGAATCAAGTGTGACCCCTAGGCAGCGTGCTTGGGCTACTGGGTGAATGATCGTATTTCCAATAGCAATGTGGAAGGAGGATGTAGTAGGGCCAGGTTTGGGAGGTAGTATAAGGAGCTCTGTTTTTGCCATGTTAAATTTAAAGTTCTGTTCAATTATTAATGGTGTCCCATTATTTTTTGAACAGCTTCATTACAAAGTGACACGTGGTAAAATTCACACAGCGAGCACTTGTCATCTTGATTTAATCGTTAGCACAACCCGTGCTGAGGCGCGCTCACGCTCGGCACTGAGCCCCTGCAACCGCAATGAGAGGGGCTCGCTTACGCTTACACAAGCGCGCGGAAGCGTAAGTCTTACCAACATTTTAAATTCAAGCGCTCAAGGGAGCGCAGGGCCGGTCACGTGAGCGGTTCGCCGAATGAGGGCGAACCAGCTCCGTGACGTCACTGGCCCGCCCCCCGACACGCCCCCGGACGGCACGCGGACCAAGGCCAGGGAAAGAACCCGCTTTCCCTCAGCCTCCGCGCGCCTCAGCACGGCTGCAGTCCTATGGACGCAGCCTTAGGAGGTGCAACATACTTGGCCTCATTCTGCAGCCCCGATACCGGGTTTTTTCTGCTGGACCTGCTGAAACCCAGTGATTCCCCAGATTGGAAGATAAATAGGACATCTCTAGTTCCTTATGGGAGGTGAAATACCGCACACCTGTGATTAACCCCTCCCTGACCGAGTGGCCTGAACGCAAAGCACTGTTGTTGAAGCAGCATTTTATGTTCACTTTTGCCCATCCTGAAAATGAACACGCCGTGCGACGGGATTATTTGTGCCGGGCCCTCATCGCTCCGCGATTCAGCCAGTAAGGCATTACTTTGCGTTGTGTCGCAGGCCCCTCGGGCAGAGAAAGGGTGTCACCAACTCACTTGTTATTACCGGGTCCCTGAAATGGAAGGGTGCACCCCGGAGACCCGAGTGACCTCTATGGGACTTGTGACTTAAACCTTTGCCTTGTGTACTTCTGGGAAGGGATTTATTAAGCCTACAAGCCCGGCGTATATTATTTATTAAGCCTACAAGCGTGGTGTATATTATATATGCGAGAGGAATACAGAGAACACATACTGTATACAGCACATCATGCAGAAGAAAGGATGTGTACATGTCTCCCCTCATATTACCCATGTAATACTCCTATTGCTGCAGAGACGCGTTCTAACCGTGAGCTGTGACTTCTTTCAGGTGCAAAGTTTAAAAAGTACCTGGGTCACTCGGCTCATGTGACAAATGTGCGATGGTCACATGACTACCAGTGGATTATCTCTGTTGGGGGAGCGGACCACTCTGTCTTCCAGTGGAAGTTTATCCCTGATAGGAAACTGAAGGATGCTCTTCACATTGCTCCCCAAGGTGAGGCCGGCACCTGAGGGGGTGAGAAGCGTGGCACCTGAGGGGGTGAGAAGCGTGACACTTGAGGGGGTGAGAAGCGTGACACCTGAGGGGGTGAGAAGCGTGACACCTGAGTGGGTGAGAAGCGTGGCACCTGAGAGGGTTGGAAGCGTGGCACCTGAGTGGGTGAGAAACGTGGCACCTGAGTGGATGAGAAGCGTGGCACCTGAGTGGGTGAGAAGTGCCCTTCAGTTAACTTTATTGTTTCCCATGTGGTTCCCAAACAATAAAAGACATAAATATTGATCTGGTAAAGAAACAGAGGAGGGAGAGGGAGGAGCGGGTATGATGCCTTTTATTGCACCAACAAGTAGTTGTTACTGTATGTTACACGCTTTCAACCTCTCGGGGTCCTTCATGGGGTGTGGCAGAATTACAGGTGCACGAAACCTGATGAAGGGAGATTGTATCCCCCGAAACGTTGCGCTTGCTTCTTTACTCGGCGTATGATTGAATAAACTGCGCGGTTTGTGCATATTTAGACACCAGTCCTGCCGCGCTGCTGCTTCAAGTCTTTGTCTCGTGGGAAAGTGAGCAGCGGAGACAGAAGCATTTCTCTGGGAATGTGAGAGTGACCCAGGCAGTCCGGAGACACACGATGGGGATAAAATATCCGTCTGCAGGCTTTGGGGCCGCATTATATATAAACTATTTACCCCCCCAAAAAAATCCTACATGCTTTAAATACCTGTTCTATACTGAGATCTTCTACAGTTACCGTATCTATACGGGCTAATGTATAAGGGCTAATGTATAACTAACTCTGGCCCCGTTTAATCTGCTGTGATAATGCTTCCCGTACTGGAGACGAGTTCACATGAGTGGGACTAAAACCTCCTCCAGCGCGAGGAAGCGACTTCGCTGCATATTTAGGGGTATATTCTTATGAATAGCTGTTGAACAGATCTCATACTTTAGTGCAGCTACAGATAAACCTCTGTAAGAAAATTCCACCGGCCGCTCCAAAGACCACGACAACAATACATTTATGCTTCATGTCACACGCAGTTGTTGTTTTTTGTGTGTCTTCGGAATACAACCTCCTCCCTGTGCCTCCCTGTGCCTCCCTGTGCCTCCCTGTGCCTCCCTGTGTCTCCCTGTGCCTCCCTGTGCCTCCCCGTGTCTCCCCGTGCCTCCCCGTGTCTCCCCGTGTCTCCCCGTGCCTCCCCGTGCCTCCCCGTGCCTCCCCGTGCCTCCCTGTGTCTCCCTGTGCCTCCCCGTGCCTCCCCGTGTCTCCCCGTGCCTCCCCGTGCCTCCCCGTGTCTCCCCGTGTCTCCCCGTGCCTCCCCGTGCCTCCCCGTGTCTCCCCGTGCCTCCCCGTGTCTCCCCGTGCCTCCCCGTGCCTCCCCGTGCCTCCCCGTGTCTCCCTGTGCCTCCCCGTGTCTCCCCGTGCCTCCCCGTGTCTCCCCGTGTCTCCCCGTGCCTCCCCGTGTCTCCCCGTGCCTCCCCGTGTCTCCCCGTGTCTCCCCGTGCCTCCCCGTGCCTCCCCGTGCCTCCCCGTGTCTCCCCGTGCCTCCCCGTGTCTACCTGTGCCTCCCCGTGTCTCCCCGTGCCTCCCCGTGTCTCCCCGTGCCTCCCCGTGTCTCCCCGTGCCTCCCCGTGCCTCCCCGTGCCTCCCCGTGCCTCCCCGTGCCTCCCCGTGCCTCCCCTTGTCTCTCCGTGCCTCCCCGTGCCTCCCCGTGCCTCCCCGTGCCTCCCCGTGCCTCCCCGTGCCTCTCCGTGCCTCCCCGTGTCTCCCCGTGCCTCCCCGTGCCTCCCCGTGCCTCCCCGTGCCTCCCCGTGCCTCCCCGTGTCTCCCCGTGCCTCCCCGTGCCTCCCCGTGCCTCCCCGTGCCTCCCTGTGCCTCCCCGTGCCTCCCCGTGCCTCCCCGTGTCTCCCCGTGCCTCCCCGTGCCCCCCTGTGCCTCCCTGTGCCTCCCCGTGCCTCCCCGTGCCTCCCCGTGCCTCCCCGTGCCTCCCCGTGCCTCCCCGTGTCTCCCCGTGCCTCCCCGTGCCTCCCCGTGCCTCCCCGTGCCTCCCCGTTCCTCCCCGTGCCTCCCCGCGCCTCCCCGCGCCTCCCTGTGCCTGAGTTCTTGTCTTTAGCCGGCTTTGCATCTTTTGATATTAGAAAGTTTGGCCGATTCCAACAGCGATGAATCCGATTCGGATCAATCGGACGTTCCAGAGCTGGACTCTGAGATCGAGCAAGAGACGCAGATCACGTACCGGCGTCAGGTGAGTCCGACGTCCCAATGTGCACGAGCTGGGGGAGATTTAAGTCCCTTTCACGTTATTGCAAAGCCAATGTATGTGGCTGCAATTGATTGAGGCTTCACCCACATGTTTTCACGTAGTTTTTGCGTTGCTGCTGTATCCTGGTTCTGTGAACACTCTGTACCAAGTTTAAAATGTCAACACAGCCCAGGCTCAGTATTTGGACTCGCAGCTTTGGGCCGGCACAAAACGAGTATTTTATGAGCCGTTCAAATGATTTTTCAATATCCATCATTTTCCGGGTTTACAAGACAAAAAAACATATGAGGTCATTTGGATTAATATCAATGACTTCACCTGGAACACGATGTGTGACCCAGCGCTGGCACTCGCTAATCCAAGATCAGAAACCCATTGTAGAAGTAACATTAAAACACGTCATGCAAAATAAATGTCATTCATTTGAATATGATCCAAAGTGGAAACATTGGACCGACGTTAATTCGATGGCCTGCGTGTTATTAAGTGGCAGAGGTGTAATATGTTGCATTATTATCTAATCACTTTAGGTTTACAAAGAAGATCTACCTCAGCTAAAAGAGCAATGCAAAGAGAAGCACAGACATGCTTCTTCCAAGAGACGGGAGCGGGCGCCTCTGAACAGCATCCGCCTGCACTTTGTCCATGGGTGGGAATGAATCTCTTACTTTGCACACATTGGGGCACATTTCATGCATACAGAGAACGGGACGATGCCCTTCGCTCCCTCTGTTACCCCGCAGGAGCTGCAGGTGCTTGGGCAAATAGAGAAAAAAAAAAAAGGTACAAGAATATACAGCATTTCGGGGCAGGAAACCCGAAGACATTTTATGGGACTGAAATGAGCTTTGAAGGTCACAGCAGTCTCTTGTGCAGATGTGACCGCGGACGTGGGCGCTTCGTAGTCTTGGAAACGAACAAACTTAATCACAATATCTGTGGGGAAGTTCAATGTTTGTGTCACTATAAAGAGATACTCCTGGCAAAGGCAGTGAGAGCCGTAGAGCAGCACGAGTACTAACCCTCACAGCTGAATTCTAGCCCAACACTACTCCCCATTCCTAGCTACAGTATTGATCCATTGCAGCATATGTATTGCATATATTGATATTCTGTGGCAAGCTTTCAGTCATACATTGCATGTGGTTTTTAACCCTTTAGCTTAGGGGCGGCCAACTCCTATCCTCAAGGACCACCAACAGGTCAGGTTTTCAGGATATCCCTGCTGCAGCACAGGTGGCTTAATCAGTGGCTCAGTCTTTGACTGCCTCACCTGTGCTGAAGCAGGGATTCCTGAAAACCTGACCTGTTGGTGGCCCTTGAGGACTGGAGTTGGCTACCTCTGCTTTAGCTGTTTACAAAGCAAGGTTAATATTTCAAGTTGGGTAAGACCTATTTAAAAGCTATAAAAGGTGTTACGCGACTGAGTGCTTCATCTTATTGTCACCCTAACGTGAGTTGCTAAGCAGGTCTGCGCCTGACAAGCGTCCCGCGTAGTAACCGCGGACAACGTTTCCCCTTTCTCTCCGCAGGTACCGAGGGTACGACTGCCGGAGTAACCTGTTCTACACCCAGACGGGTGAGATCGTTTACCACGTGGCGGCCGTCGGCGTGGTGTACAACCGCCAGCAGAACACGCAGAGGTTTTATCTGGGGCACAACGATGACATCCTGTGCCTCGCCATTCACCCCTTAAAGGACTATGTGGCAACGGGCCAGGTGGGTCAGTATAAATCAGTGGCGAGTATAGCCATACAAATCTTCAGATGCTCAGAGCAGAGACACATTACTCCCCTCTTGCACCCTGATACCCACCCCTAGTCCCCTCTAGCACCCTGATACCCACCCCTAGTCCCCTCTAGCACCCTGATACCCACCCCTAGTCCCCTCTAGCACCCTGATACCCACCCCTAGTCCCCTCTAGCACCCTGATACCCACCCCTAGTCCCCTCTAGCACCCTGATACCCACTCCTAGTCCCCTCTAGCACCCTGATACCCACCCCTAGTCCCCTCTAGCACCCTGATACCCACCCCTAGTCCCCTCTAGCACCCTGATACCCACCCCTAGTCCCCTCTAGCACCCTGATACCCACCGCCAGTCCCCTCTAGCACCCTGATACCCACCCCTAGTCCCCTCTAGCACCCTGATACCCACCCCTAGTCCCCTCTAGCACCCTGATACCCACCCCTAGTCCCCTCTAGCACCCTGATACCCACCCCTAGTCCCCTCTAGCACCCTGATACCCACCCCCAGTCCCCTCTAGCACCCTGATACCCACCCCTAGTCCCCTCTAGCACCCTGATACCCACCCCTAGTCCCCTCTAGCACCCTGATACCCACCCCTAGTGCCCTCTAGCACTCTGATACCAACCCCTAGTCCTCTCTAGCACCCTGATAGCCTCCCCTAGTCCCCTCTAGCACCCTGATACCCACCCCTAGTCCCCTCTAGCACCCTTGATGCCCTCCCCTAGTGCCCTCTTGCACCCTGATACCCTCCACTAATGCCTCCAAACCATGATACCCAACCCCTGAGTGCCCTCAAACCATGAGTGCCCACTTGAATGCCCACTAATTCCCACTGTCCACCTTTAATTCCCTGTAATCCATCACTACCCCACCAGTGCCTCTAAAACCCCACCAGTGCCTCTAAAACCCTACTGCACACCCCTCACTACCCCACTAGTAACTCTAAAACCCTACTGCACACCCCTCACTACCCCACTAGTGCCTCTAAAACCCTACTGCACACCCCTCACTACCCCACTAGTGCCTCTAAAACCCTACTGCACACCCCTCACTACCCAACTAGTAATTCTAAAACCCTCTGCACACCCCTCACTACCCCACTAGTAATTCTAAAACCCCACTGCACACCCCTCACTACCCCACGAGTGCCGCTAAAATTTCACTGCACACACCTCACTACCCCACTAGTGCCTCTAAAACCCCACTGCACACCCCTCACTACCCCACTAGTAATTCTAAAACCCCACTGCACACCCCTCACTACCCCACGAGTGCCGCTAAAATTTCACTGCACACACCTCACTACCCCACTAGTGCCTCTAAAACCCCACTGCACACCCCTCACTACCCCACTAGTGCCTCTAAAACCCCACTGCACACATCTCACTACCCTACCAGTGCCTCTAAAACCCTACTGCACACCCCCAGTTGCCCTACTCACTACTGATGGCACTACAATCCCACATGGAATCATTGATTTCTGTGTTTATTTTGATGTAAAATCTGTATTTATTTATTATTTTTTTTCTGGTGTTTTAATTTTATTTAACAACCAAACCCCCCCTAACCCCTCCCCCCACAGGTGTTTATTAGCATTAACAATGAAAACATATTGACACACGTTTGAATTTGCTGTTGATCGGGGCACTTTCTTCCAGTTTGCATATGCCCCTGTGATTGGTTCCCGCGTGTGACTGGCAGCTACAGGAGGTGTAACGCAATGGGAATTGATACCTTATTTTTGGTTGTATTTGTTTTTACCGATAGGGCAAACTGATCAGGAGGGGGAGTTTGTTGGTGGCGTTTTTCTGGGTTTTTTTTTTTTCGGTGAAGACCTAAAACCGAAATCCTTAATGATATTCTTCAAACGTCTATAAAAGGAATGTTTTATTGTGTTTACATCTTCCCCGTAGCTGTATACTGAAGCGGACTCTTGTGAGTCTATATACTCCAAAGCAGGGGGGGGGGCGGATATTGTCCCATATTTACTAAATGTGCTGCTACCATGAGACACCTGATTGTTATTTCGTTACATCGTAGATGAGGTTGAAAATAGACATATGTCCATCGAGTTCAACCTATGCTAAATTTAGACGACAGATACTTTATCCTATATCTGTACTTTGATCAAGAGGAAGTCAAACAAAAAAAAACTCCAGTGACACATCATCCAAAGAGTCTCCCTGGGCAATGAATCCCACACTGTAACTGCCCTTACTGTAAAGAACCCTTTCCTTTGTTTCTGGTGAAATCTCCTTTCCTCCAACCTAAAGAGATGCCCCCGAGTCCTTTGTACTGCCCTTGGGATAAATAGTTCTTTTGAAAGCTCCTTGTACTGACCCCGTATATATTTGTATATAGTTATTATATCCCCTCTTAGACGCCTCTTTTCTAATGTACACAGATCTAATGTAGCTGCCTCTCCCCATAGATCTGTGTGATCTCGTGCAAATCACTTTATCTTTTTGTGTCTATTAACGTATATTATTATTATTGTTTATTTGTAAAGTGCCAGCATATTCCATAGCGCGGTACAATGGGGGTACA